>NC_080163.1:10951672-11251672 GCF_950295315.1 Erinaceus europaeus
TATAACAGAATTGTATTGAAATTGGAAAAATTATTAACTATATGTGTACCACAGTCTGCATTCAAGTGTTCCTGTTCAAATCCCAGCTTCTTTCTTTATTCAATTTTATGTTCTTGGGCTAATACATTATCTGAGTCTTGGATTTTTCATCTACACAATATTAGCTGTTTTTTTCCAAATGAGAGATGCTTTTCCAGAATTCCAAAGGGAACGGTCTTGGGTAGAGAGAAAGGTGATTAGTCAAGGACAGTTTCTTAGGTTAGTAACTAACCTACTGTTCTGATTCTTAAGTGAGAAGTGTTATAAAGTAAAGGAAGAAAGGAATTGGGAAGAAAGATTTTAGTTTGGGGGCTGGGAGATGGGGTACTGGCTTAAGTGCACATAGTACTAAGAGCAAGGATCTAAGGATCTGTATAAGGATTTGGTTTAAGCCCTCACCCCCCACCTGCAGGAGGAGGGTCACTTCACAAGTGATAAAGCATGTCTATGGGTGTCTATCTTTCTCTCTCCCCCTCCTTTCTCAGTTTCTGTCTTGCTTAACCAATAATAATAAAAAAAGGAATAAGTGGCTGTCAGGAGCAGTGGATTCATAGTGCAGGCACAGAGCCCCAGTGATAATTCTGGAGACAAAGAAAAAAAAGGGAGGGAATAGGTAAACTTTTATCAGTATTGATGGAAGACACAGGAGTGGAATGATCAGAGAGAAAACTCAGGTAATCGGAGTTATGTCACTCATGCTTTGCAAGAAATTTAGTTTTGGTGTGGGGGTAGATAGCATAATTGTTCTGCAAAGAGACTCTCATGCCTGAGGCTCCAAAGACCCTAGTTCAATCCCCTGTACCACCATTAGCCAGAGCTGAGCAGTGCTCTGGTTAAAAAAAAAGAAATTAATCTTTGTCTTAGAAAACAATTGGAGCCACTGAAGAGACTTGATCAAGAAACTTTTGAGATGTCTTGCTTGGAGGGAGGGAATGGATATTGGAGTGGTGACAGAGATGCTACTTCATCAAAAACCTCTGAGGAAAAGTGAGGAGACATCTGTTGTGAATTCATTTATAGAAAGAGAGAGGGTGAACAAGTATCATTTTAGCACATAGTGTATGGTGGACCAAATCAGGACCCTCACATGTACAAGTCCTGGGATCAACCACTGGGCCACCTCCCCTGCCTGAGTTCTCTGAATTCTAAACTTGTCAGAGGTTTCTGTTTCAGTATAAAAGTCTAATTGTGTCTGCCGGTCCCTGTTCGGGCACCAGATGCCGGTCCCTGTTTGGGTGCCAGATGCTGGGCTAGCTTCACGGGAAGGAGACAGACGACCAGGGACTCATGGCTGAGCTGGGAATGCAGTTCAATATTTATTGATGAGCAGGAATGCAGTGCAATATATCTAATCTCTATTCATTAGAAAATCCTGTCCTTTATATCTCCTCAGGTGGAAGTGTCAGGAAGAGGAAGTACGTAGGATACGGGGAGAAGGAAAAATCACGTGAACTAGTGGGGATTAAACCAGTGTGGGTCTCAAACAAAACAATGATTATGTAAATAGATCACAGCATTAAGCAACGCAAGTGAACCTAACGTGATGATCAAAACAGAAGGGGTCTTAGAAGCAGAATTAGAAGCAGATCAACAGTGTCCAAGAAGATGAACTGAAGATCGATGTTTAGATAAAACTTAGTCATGATAGTTTGTTATTTCAGGATTCAATTTTTAAAAAATATTTATTTATTCCCTTTGGTTGCCCTTGCTGTTTTTTATTGTTGTAGTTATTATTGTTGTTGTTATTGATGTCATCGTCGTTGTTGGATAGGACAGAGAGAAATGGAAAGAGGAGGGGAAGACAGAGAGAAGAAAAGAAAGACACCTGCAGACCTGCTTCACTGCCTGTAAAGGGACTCCCCTGCAGGTGGGGAGCTAGGGGTTCGAACTGGGATCCAGTCCTTGTGCTTTGCACCACATGTGCTTAACCTGCTGCACCATTGCCTGACTCCCTTAGGATTTATTTTTACATCACATTCTCTCCCCAAAGTTTTTGTTTTGTCTAAAAGAGATTTTGACTTATGTTAGAACCAGGAGTAAATAAAAAAGTGGCTCTCTTTCTGTGATTTTAAAAAATATTTTATATACTAATGAGAAAGGAGGAGAGAAAGAACCAGACATCACTTTGGTAAATGTGCTGCTGGGGATTGAACTCACGAACTCATGCTTGAGAGTCCAATGCTTTACCACTGCACCACCTCCTGGACTACATTTTTTTTCTTGCCTCCAGGGTTATTGCTGGGGCTCAGTGCCTGCACCACAAATCCACTGCTCCTGGAGGCTACTTCACCCCTTTTGTTGCCCTTGTTATTTATTGTTGTGGTGGTTATTATTACTGTTGTTATTGGTGTCATTGTTGTTGGATAGGACAGAGAGAAATGGAGAGAGGAGGGGAAGACAGGGGGAGAGAAAGATAGACACCTGCAGACCTGCTTCACCACCTGTGAAGTGACTCCCCTACAGGTGGGAAGCCGGGGGCTTGAACCAAGATCCCTATGCCAGTCTTTGCGCTTCACGCCATGTGCGCTTAACCTTCTGTGCTACTGCCCGACCCCCTTCTTATGAGATTTAAAAAAAAAACTCTTATTGATTTATTATTGGATAGAGACAGAGAGAAATTGAGAGGGGGAAGGTATGAGACTCTCTTTTCATAATCATGATGTTGTACCCCTGCTTTGTAATTTTTATCAACTTGAATGTAGTAACTTAATTTTTGCTATAAAACACTTTATCAAAGTGACTATTAAATATACTTCTCTGAAGAGCAAACACAGTTTCAGGAAGCATGAAGGAAATTTTGCAGAAAAAAAAATCAAATCATACTGAAGGCAAATGGTACTTGTCACTAGAGAAGGAAGTATGGAAACCTGAGGTAGATTTATGATAAGATAATGAAAACCATGTTTTCATTTGTTAAGAACATTTTGTCAAAACACCCACACATAGGTGACAACCTTCAGTTTTTATTTTCTGGAGCAAGAACATGATGATAGCTTTGATAGCTTACAGCAAACTTGGGGACAGGCATGAACCCATTCAAAATGTTAGGTTACATTATATATACACACTATATACATTCTACATACATAAGGTAGAGAGACTTATAATTCAACTATCGTCTGAGGGGACAGGATGTTGGCTTCTGAGGTATCGTTGTGAAATGTGGAACACTTTCTAGTTTTCCACTTACAGAAAAGAAACTGAGATTGCAAAATGTAAAACTTCAAAAAAAAAAAAAAACCAGAATAGGATCAGCTGAGCTATTCTAAGCTTAGATTTTTTTAACCTGGGATTCATCTAGCTTTAACATGAAAATGTGATTAAAAACAAACTAACAATAAATCCATTATTTATTTGCCTTCCATTTGTGCTGGAGTTCCCTTGTTTTTAAGTGTGCTCAAATCTTGATGGATTTTTAGCACAAAGAAACGTAAAGATATCTGGGAAATTAATATCAGCAACACACACACACACACACACACACACACACACACACACACACACACACACACACGGCATGGTAGAGCCTTTGGGGTTGATCACAGAATGAAAGCTTCTTAGTTTTGTAATTTCTGGAGGGGGGTTGTCTGCCAAAATCAAGACAATAAGTTGTTTTAATTAAGATACATTGTTTTCTTACCACTAGTGAAAAGAGAACAGTATGTTTTTTTCTTTAGCAACCATTGAAACTGTAAAAAAAAAAAAAAGAGATATAATGGGACAATTACACAACACAATACATTGAACATCTTAAAAAAAAATTTTTTTTTTTTCCTAACAAGTTCAGAAGAGAAAACACGAAGCAAAACCTGGTCTGGAGTTGGTGTACTGCACCAAAGTAAAAGACTCGGGTGGGTGGCGGGGAGAGTACAGGCACTGGAAAAGGATGACAGACGACCTAGTGGGGGTTATATTATGTGGAAAACTGAGACATGTTATGCATGAACAAACTATTGTATTTAATGTTGAATGTAAAACATTAATCCCCCAATAAAGAAAAAAAAAACAAAATTTTTTTTCTTTTTATTTTACCCACTCAGCTCTGGTTTATGGTGGTGTGGGGAATTGAACCTGAGACTTCTGAGTCTCAGGCATGGGAGTCTCCTTGCATAACCATTATGCGATCTACCCCTGCCCTACATTGAACATCTTATCAAAAACAGCTATGACATAATAAGATATATTGAAGGCAGTAGTTTTGTTTTCATAATTTGCTTAATAATGGCATTTTAAAGGAAAAATCTGTAACTAAGCAAATGTATCTGCAGGTAATATTTTACAATGCCCATCAGTCAATGATGGTGTTCTTCCCACTTAGGGAGGAATGCACGGTTACACCTCTGTTGTCACATTAAAGGGTTGCTTGTTTTGAATCTATAAATTTCCAAGAGTACCTTCCTATTCAGAAAATCAACAACAAAACCTGCCTATCTAGAAAAATTATCTTATTATTATTATTTTTTGCCTCCAGGGTTATTGCTGGGGCTCAGAGCCTGCACCATGAATCCACTGCTCCTAGAGGCCATTCCCCCCCTTTTGTTGCCCTTGTTCTTGTAGCCTTGTTGTGATTATTATTGTTGTTGTTTATGTCATTCTTTGTTGGATAGGACAGAGAGAAATGAAGAGAGGAGGGAAAGACAGAGAAGGGGAGAGAAAGAAAGACACCTGCAGACCTTCTTCACCGCTTGTGAAGCGACTCCCCTGAAGGTGGGGAGCCGGGGGCTTGAATTGGGATCCCTAGGCTGGTCCTTATGCTTTGCTCCACGTGAGCTTAACCTACTGAGCTACCGCCCGACCCCCGAAAAATTACCTTAATCCTTTTAAGGCACTGAGGCCTGGGTTAGGTTGGGCATCTGTGGTCATGAGAGGAAGATACTGTCTTGAAACATAGGGACCCAAGGAGCTTGCCAATTTTTTGTGTAAAGAATTATAGTTGTTATTTAGAGATCAGTAACCCAAGGAGTCAGGTATCTCAAGGATGATGAATAAATGATGGGGCTATAAATAGCAGGAGTAAAGTGCAATAGAGAAGAAGCAGTGACAATTGATGCAATTTGAGAGAGAGAGAATAAAACACATTTTAAAAAGACATGTGGGGGAGGGAAGGCAGATGGTAGCAAAGCGGCTTAAGCGCACATGGAGTAAAGCGCAAGGACAGACATTAAGGATCCTGGTTGGAGCCCCGGCTCCTCACCGTTGGCTCCCTACCTCAGGGGGTCGCCTCACCTCTAGTGAGGCAGGTCTGCAGGTGTCTCTCTTTCTCTCCCCCTCTCTGTCTTCTCCTCCTCTCTCAGTTTCTCTCTGTCCTATCCAACAACAACGACGACAATAATAACAATGATAAACAACAAGGGCAACCAAAGGAAAAAATAGCCTCCAGGAGCAGTAGATTCGTAATGCAGGCACCAAGCCCCAGCAATAACCCTGGAGGGGGAAAAAAAAACACAAGAAAAACATGCTGGTGGCCAGTTGTGGCACATCTGGTTGAGTGCACATGTTATAATGTGAAAGGACCCAGATTCTAGCCCCCAGTTCCCACCCGCAGGGGGAAAGCCTCCAGTGGTGAAGCAGGGCTGCAGGTCTCTGTCTCTCTCCCTCTCTGTGTCTCTCTGTCTATCACCCCCTTCTCTCTCATTTTCTGTGTTCAATAAATAAAGGTAATAAAAAGTTTAAAAAAACAACATGTCACGTAGGTGGTGTGTCGCACTACAGGGAACTGTCTTGTTATTTCCCTTAATTGGTCACATAATGAGCAGTGTTCATGATGGTTAGGGAGATGGCACTGTCAATATCAGGGAAGCACACTGTTCTCAGTCGTTTTGATTAGTTTCAATGATAAAAATTCACATGAGAGGATAATGACTGGTAAAGGCGAAGATTAAATCTTGATCCCAGAAGATAGAACTTGGTGTGGTAATTTACACACACCACATATGGCTGTGTGATTATAGCCCTAAAATCTCTTAATATTTGAAAACACAATTAAGTTACTAATAAAATAAAAACAATCTGAATAATGGGTTTGCTCTCCAGCAGTTTTATCTCACTCAGAAAGTACAGGACTTAGAGAAATGAAAAACTATAGTTACCACAACCGTTTCAACCAGTGGATATAGAAAGTGTTTTAATTAATTAATTGATTATTATTAAAAATTATCTTTTTAAATTAAAAAATTTCTTTATAGGAGGATTAATGTTTTACAGTCAACAGTAAATACAATAGTTTGTACATGCATAACATTTCCCAGTTTTCCACATAATAATATAACCTCCACTAGGTCCTCTGCCATCATGTTCCAGGACCTGAACCCTCCCCCTACCGCCATCCCGAAGTCTTACTTTGGTGCAATACACCTCCAGTCCAAGTTCTGCTTAGTGTTTTTCTCTTCTGATCTTGTTTTTCAACTTCTGACTGTGAGTGAGATCACCCTATATTCATCCTTCTGTTTCTGACTTATTTCACTTAATATGATTTCTTCAAACTCTATCCAAGATGGGCTGAAAAAATTATCTCTATTTGATAGAGACAGCTAAATATCAAGAGGAAAGGGGGAGATAGAGAGGAAGAGAAACAGAGACACCTGCAGCACTGCTTCACCACTTGTGAAACTTTCCCCTTGCAGGTGAGGTCTAGGGGCTTGAACCTGGGTCCTTGCACATTGTAACATGTGCATTCAATAAGGTGAGCCACCACCCAGGCCCCCATAGAAAGTATTCACAGAGTCTGTAATACTGAGAGAAAACCTGAAGAGAATTTCACCTCTATATACAAGAGCACATGATGTAGGGATATAAAAACTGCCTTGCAATCATCTCATTAATCAGTATTTCTTTTGAGATTATTCATTCACTGGGTGTAAATATATTCCTTTACTATTTTAATACAAAGAGTGGAGGAACTTTTTTTTTTTTTTTTTAAATCCCATTTTTCTCTTTTGCAATCTTTCAAAACTAGGAGTGCCCTTCCCCTCCCTCAGAGAAAATTTTCACTCAGCATTACAGAGGGAAAAACTGGATTCCTCCCTGACTTCAGGGAGTTGGGAATATTGATTTTGGGATTTTCTTTTCTTTTTCTTTTTAAAAAATATTTATTTATTCCCTTTTGTTGCCCTTTTTTTATTGTTGTAGTTATTGTTGTTGTTGAGTAGGACAGAAAGAAATGCAGAGAGAAGGGGAAGACAGAGAGGGGGAAAGATGGACACCTGCAGACGTGCTTCACCACTTGTGAAGTGACTCCCCTGCAAGTGGGGAGCCGGAGGTTTGAACCGGGATCCTTCCGCCGGTCCTTGAGCTTTGCTTCCTTGCGCTTTGCTCCACCTGCACTTAACCCGCTGCACTACAGCCCGACTCCTGATTTTGGGATTTTCTAACACATACTTTGAACAATCATACCCTGAGGCCAAAGATCATATACCCTCTGATTCCATATGACCAGATGCATACAAGGAATGTCTGTTGAGATTGTTGACTTGCTAAATAATGAAAAAAAAAATCAGTGTACTTCAGAAGACCATCACAAGCGTTTCCAGCCTATGTTTAACATCTAGTCCTTTGTTCTAAGCAGCAGGGATGACTTATGGAAGTTCTGAGGTACTATACAGATTTGGTGAACCAAAGATTTCATTTATGGGACTCATGAAACTATTAAAGTAATTCCACTTGAAAGCAATAATGTACACTGCCTGACTACAGTTTTTAAAATATGACTGTTGATGGTGCTTTTTTCAATTTTTTCTTTCTAATTCTGAATCTATTCTTGATGGCCCTGAGTATCATCTTGCTGTTCAGAGCAAATGTCCAATTATAGTTAATTGCCTCACTTTTCACAGTAAAAATTCCCACCATGACCAATTTTTCTACTTTCCTGGCTAACTTTATGAGTAATCTATTATTATTTTTTTAATCTCCCACTTGAAATAATGACACGCTCAATTTCCTTCTTATGGTTGTCTACATATACGTGACTATGGATATCAATGGCCTTTATCCATTTTAGTGAAATTGCTTAATTCATGTTAATTATAAATTTGCTATGTTTTTGCTCAGACTACACACACTGGAAGAGTCAATGGTTTTCTCTGCCACAACAATTAGATTTCTCAGATGGCAAGTTACTGCACCAGAGCAATCAAATGATCTGAGATAGTTATCCAAGGGGGAAAATGAATGCAAATGTAGAGTCTAGTAGACACACTTAAGTGAGGTGATTGTCTCTTGCCCCCACCCTTCACTGAATTTTGAGAAGAGTACATTAAAAAAAATTTATTTATAAAAAGGAAACACAAACCATAGGAAAAGAGAGGTACAACTCCACACAATTCCTACCACCAGAACTCCATATCTCACCCCTGCCCCTGATAGCTTCCCTATTCTATTTTTTATTTTTAATTATTTATTTATTGATTATTGGATAGAGACAGAGAAAAATTGAAAGGGAGGGAGATAGAGAGAGACAAGAGAGACGCTTACAGTCCTACTTCACTACTCATGAAGCTTTCCCCCTGCAGGCAGGGACCAGGGGCTTGAACCCGCGTCCTTGCACACTGTAATGTGTGTGTTTAACCAGGTGCTCCCCCATTTGGCCTCTAGCTTCCCTATTCTTTATCCCTCTGGGAATATGGACCCAGGGTCATTATGGGGTACAGAAGGTGGAAGGTCTGGCTTCTGTAATTGCTTACAGGCTGAACCTGGGCATTAGCACATCAATCCATATTCCCAGCCTGTCTCTTTTTTTAGTGGGCCAGGGCTCTGGGGAGGTGGGGCTCCAGGACACATTGGTGGGGTTGTCTGTCCAGGGAAGTCTGGTTGGCATCATGTTAGCATCTAGAACCTGGTGGCTGAAAAAATAGTTAATACATAAAGCCAAACACTAATCATGAACCTAAAGGCTGGAGTATTGCAGATGAAGATCTGGGGTGTCTGTTTTGAAGATATTTAGTGGGCCTATTTTAGTTGTATATTCCAAAGGGCCCATGGCTTTTCTAGTTTTTTCCTGAGCCTGACATCTGGTATGCAGGTGGACCCAGGCTATTGTCTTGGGGTGATGATGTCATGGCTGGAAAAAGGACCAGAAAGCTTCATCAGGGAAGAGAGTAGCTCCCAAATATGGGAAAGGTGTATAAATATTGTTGACTGTAAACCCTACTGATTTGATCTGGGGCCATTTTATATATTACCAGACATAAATGATGAAAAAAACATTTCTAGCCTTCTACATTCAGGTTTACTTTTGCCATTTCACTGAAATTAGCTGCTTAGGATGAAGTGGATGTTTCCATGTACAGAGAGGTAGTGAGGAGACCATTTTTGTACCTTTTTACTATAGAAAAGACCTTGCTTGCCAGTGAGGTTTGAGTCACTCATTAAACATAGGAAATGACCATAAACTTCTTCCACATTGAATTCACTCCCTCTCAAGCCTGAAACTTGTGAGGCAAATACCCTACTAGGAGAGCCTTTGTGTCTGCAGTTAATTATTTAAGCAGCTGCTGTTAGAAGGTTGCCATTTACACAAAATTTTATCTTTATTTTATCTTTCTCCAAGTACTTGGAATCAAAGTGATTTTCAGTGATTTTATAATCTATCACATAATTTGTCATTTAAATTAGCATTTCTTGACCCCCCCCCCCAATTGTACACCCAACTCTGGGCCAGTGTGTGGAAGTTCCCACAGAGAATATAGTAGTCAGTTTGCAACTTAGAGGCTCCTCTGGCAAGCAAACAAGTTATGTACAAAGGAGTGACATATGTTAAGGAGACATGTGAGAGTAAGTGAAGGCTAGTAGGAGTGACACACTTTATGGCTACAATGGAGAGGTATCAAGTTATCTCCAAAGCTAATGTAAACACTTAAAATTCTAATTTATCTCCTGTGGTCAATAAAGAGGAGCAAGGTTTCAGTGCTTACAAAAGTGAAATCAGAGAAATGCAAATAAAGGCATTAATGAGATATCACTTCACTCCTATGAAAAGTCATATATCTGAAAAGACAGCAACAATAAATATCAGTGAGGTTTCAGGGTTAAGGAACCCTCCTGTAATGCTGGTGGAAATATAAATTGGTCCAGCCTCTGTGGAGAACAGTCAAGAGGACTCTCAGAAAGCTAGAAATGGACCTACTCTATGAGCCTTTAACTCGTTTCCTGGGGATATATCTTAAGCAATCAAACACACCCATCCAAGGATATCTGTGTATACATATGGTCATAGCAGCATATTTGTAAACCTGGAAGCAACTTAGGTGTCCAACAACAGATGAGTGACTGAGAAAGTTGTGATATATATAATGGAATACTACCTGGCAATTAAGAATGGTGAATTCACCTGTTTAACCTTATGTTGGATGGAGTTTAAAAGAATCATGTTATGAGATAGGGCATATGTTCACATGTATCCATAAATTAGGGAAAAATATATACTTGAAAGCAAAAGAAGTGCACAATACTCTGCAATGAGTCAGTATGTGCAGCAAGCAAGTAGAAAGACCGAAAAAGACACCATAAAATTCCTAATGAAATAGTGTCTACTTAGACTTAGATACCTTCCTCACCTACTTCCTATTACAGTTCTCTCACTCACTCCAAAGCTAACCTTATCAAAGCAAGGACTGCAAAAGCTGAAAAAGGGGAAGAGACTGGCATACTTTAATGATGACTCTTTAGTCACTATCAGGCCACCCCATCAGCTGGGGCCCTAGTTGGGGAGTCCTGAGATTCCCAAACAGACATGACGGGCTCAGACCTTGAATAAATCCCTCTCTTCATTGTTACTGGTCATGTCTATCAGGAACAACATAATAGACCCCTTTGTGGGCCCCCATAGGACCTTGCCCTCAACATGGATCAACAATGGTAGAGAATGTTCCATTCTCCTGAGGCAGGATGGACAACATAGTCTATCTTCCACATGAGGAAGATGGGCTTTGAAATTGGGTGGCTTGGAACATTCCTACTCATGACCACAGAAGGTGAGTTCAGATCTATAGAGATGCAGAGGTCACATAGGTTCCTAAGCTGAATATGGGCCCCAGATCAGGTCAAATTGATGGGGTTTACGGTCAACAATATTTATACACTTTTCCCATATTTAGGAGCTACTCTCTTCCCTGATCTAGCTTTCTGCTCCTTTTTCCAGCCATGACATCATCTCCCCAGACAATAACTTGGATCCACCTGCATATCAGATTTCAGGCTCAGGGAAAAAAAAAAAACTAGTATAGCCACAGGCCCTTTGGAATATAACTAAAATATGCCTATTAGCTATCTACAAAACAGAGACCTCCCCCTCCCAACTCTTCATCTGCACTATTCTAGCCTTTAGGTTCATGATTAGTCAGCAACCTGTTTGGCTTTATGTATTAACTCTTCTTTCAGCCACCAGATTCCAGATGCTACCGTGATGCCAACCAGACGTCTCTGGGCAGACAACCCCACCAATGTGTCCTGGATCTCTGCTTCCCCAGAGCCCTGCCCCACTAGAGAAAGAGAGAGTCTGGGGTATGGATCAACCTGTCAACACCCATGTTCAGCGGGGAAGCAATTACAGAAGCCAGACCTTCCACCTTCTGCACCCCATAATGTCCCTTTGTCCATGCTCTCAGTGGGTTAAAGAATAGGAAAGCTATCAGGGGAGGGGATGGGATACGGAGTTCTGGTGGTGGGAATTGTGTGGAGTTGCACCCCTCTTATCATATGATTTTTGTCAGTGTTTCCTTTTTATAAATAAAAATTAAAAAAAGAATCATGTTAAATGAGATAAGACAGAAAGAAAAGGATGAAGATGAGATGATCTCATTCAAAGGAAGGACTTAAGAAATGAGCAGAAAGGGGGAAGCACAAAATAAAACTTGGATTGGTTTGGAATACTGCACCATTGCAAAGGACTCTGGGGAAGGAGGATGAGGAGAGGAGAGGGTGGGTGGTTGTGGGCTTTCAGGTTCTGATACATGATAATGGATTTAATTTGATGGTGAGAGTGTTTTGTAGATACCTATCTTGGTGCCACTAGAAATTGTGCCCATGTGTTAACAACTGTCCTGTAAACCATTAAGCTCCTAACAAAAAGAAAAAAAAAAAAGTCTGAAGTCAGAAAGACCAAGGTCAATTTTTCAGTTTTGATACTTAGAACAAATGACATTTCCTGAGCCTCATTTTTTTTTTTTTCATCTGCAAAGCAGAAAAATCTACCTGGTGACGTTGCTGTGAAGATTGTACACATTCAACTGGTACTTTGTATGGGTGTTCAGTAGATGAAATTGACTCCAGAAAGTTTACATGAACATGTGCGGGTACATGAGCAAGGAAGGCCCTGCACACGAACTTTACATCAATGGCGGGTGAGAAGAAATGCAGAATTTTTCTAAACAGTCCTTGCATTTCATACTATTTGCACTTAACCCAGTTTGCCACCACCCAGCCCCCAAGTTCTTTTAAACAGTCTTCATTCTACTTGGGTTCAGCTCATTTCAGCTACTAAATTAAGAACCCTTGTCTTGTGTTAAACCAATGCAGAAAAAGTTTGGAAACAAGTTGGAGAGACTATTGATCACATCACCAACCTCCCTTCTTCCCTTCCTGTTCCCCTCCCACTTTTTTTTTTTTTTTTTTTTACTTCCTCACTCTTTTTTTTTTCCTTTTTCAGCAGTTGGGATGCATTTTGTTGTTTTCTGTTGAAATCAATGTCTTTAGTGTTCTTTGTGGGGAAGGAGAAATAGGACACAGCAGTTTCAAGTCAAAAGAAATCTGGAATCTGAAGAAGTGTGTCAAATAGTAACCTTTTCTAGTAGTTAAGGAATGAAAAGAAAAAGCATCTAACGAAAGGAAACAAAACAAAACTGGATGAAACAAAACTAAACTGAAGCTGGAGAAAGCCACACAAAGCCCTGATGAAGATTTGCTTTAGCTTTGGCCTTAAATACCAAAGTACTAGTTAAGTTGCATGGGGAACCTTACCCTAAAGTCTATATATTTAAATTATTTACATATAAATGACTTATTCTTCTGATGCATTTTCCATAGTATGATTATTTAAAGAGTAAACATTAATTTTCAACAAACTGGATATAAAATACCATTGATATAAGAAATTACTTAAGAAAACCCTATATTTTTAATGAAAAATATAATGTTCTTTTTCCAGAAATGGGATATCTGATTTCAGTTGTTCTCTATCCTTGACATTTTTCTTTTCTAATGAAATCATTAGACAGATAGTCAGTGTAGCACTTCATAAGTCTTAAAAAATATTTCACCTGTAAATTCTTTTTCAATTTTCTATGTCCAATAAGAAGGGATTTAGGTTATATCACCAGGAGTAAAGACTGAATGACATTTAAATTGTTATAGTTCTGTGTGATTTAGAGACATTGAATTTAGTGGGTTCAACTTTAATCTGATTTACAAGAAAGTGTCACTTTATATCATGTGAAAAATGCGCTTCCTCAATTGGGAAACAAAACATGAAAATACTTCTTTCAACCTTTCAATATATCTCCTAGGATAAAAACAAAACCCCTGTCTTTACTTTTCACATCACATAGACTATTTTTTCCACATCTCATCCTAGATTAATTACTCTGTCTGAAAATCAGTGGCTGTCCAAACATTTGGTTTTTTTAAAAATGTGTTTATATGTCATGATGACAAAGTATCTGATTTCTGCCTGACAAACTAATATTTTTTTTAAGCTACTTAAAGCATGTTACCATTTATAAATAAATAAGATTTTTTTTCTTTTTTGTTTTGGTCAACAAGACTCATCCAAAGTTGATAACCCAAGGAAATCTTGAAAAGTCCTTAGAATTATATTGTTCTTACCTTCAAACTCTTTTGGTAATGGACTCTTGATGAAAGCAGACATTGAAAGTTAAAATCCCCACACTGCGGAGTTAAGAAACTTTCAGGAAGCTATTCATATTATATTTTGCAGTAACTATTTCCATATACAAAGACAAAACAATTACATTTATCACATTTTTTCTTTTTCTTTTTTATTCATTTATCACATATTTTTAAAGCTACTGAAAACACATAAGGAATCTGTGATAAAGTCTATACCAATAAATAGTTAATTTTATTCATAGATTTTTGTTCAAGAATAGGAACTACTTATTGACCTAACCCAACTTTTTAGCCCTTTACTCTGACACCATTTCCTCAGACAATTTCTTTTAAAAAAATATTTATTATTTATTCTCTTCTGTTGCCCTTGTTATTTTATTGTTGTAGTTATTGTTGTTATTGATGTCGTTGTTGTTGGATAGGACAGAGAGAAATGGAGAGAGGAGAGGAAGACAGAGAGGGGGAGAGAAAGACACCTGCAGACCTGCTTCACCAGCTGGGAAGCAACTTCCCTGCAGGTGGGGAGTCGGGGCTCGAACCGGGATCTTCACAGCCCTTGTGCTTTGTGCTATGTGCGCTTAACCCGTTGCGCTACCGCCCGACTCCCCAGACAATATTCATTTTTCTTTTTTAAAAGATTTTATTTATTATTATTATTATTTATTATTAATTCCCTTTTGTTGTCCTTGTATGCTGTAGTTATTGATGTAGTTGTTGTTGGATAGGACAGACAGAAATGGAGGAGAAGACAGAGACGGGGAGAGAAAGACACTTGTAGATCTGCTTCACTGCCTGTGAAGCGACTCCCCTCCAGGTTGGGAGCTGGTGCTCTAACCGGGATCCTTATCACCAGTTTTTGAGCTCTGCGCCTTGTGCGCTTATCCCGCTGCGCTACCGCCGACTCCCACAATATTTCTTTTTCTTAATTTTTAATTAATTTTTTTACTATTGATTTACCAGCGATCGATAAGATTGTGGGATAAGAGGGGTTCAATTTCATATAGTTCTCACCACCAGAGTTTCACATCCCATCCCCTCCCTCCATTGGAAGGTTCCCTATTCTTTTTCCCTCTGGGAGTATGGACCAAAGATCTTTATGGGGTGCAGAAGGTTATAGGCCAGGCTTCTGTAATAGCTTCGCTGTTGGATATGGACATTGGCAGGTCTACCCGTACTCCCAGCCTGTTTCTATCTTTCCCTAGTGGGGAAGGGGACTGGAGAGGTGGGGTTCCAGGACATACTAGTGAGGTCATCAGACAATATTTCTTTCTTTTTTAATGGGCATTTTTATTTATTTAATAATGACTGACAAGATTGTAGGAATAAGAGGGATACAATTTCATAATATTCTCACCATCAAGTTCCATGTCCCATTCCCTCCATTGGAAGCTTTCCTATTCTTTAAAAAACTTTTTTTATTTATTAAAAGGAAACATTGACTAAACCATAGGATAAGAGGGGTACAACTTCACACAGTTCCCACCACCAGACTCTGTATCCCATCTCCTCCCCTGATAGCTTTCCTATTCTTTACCCCTCTGGGAGTATGGACCCAAGGTCATTGTGGGATGCAGAAGGTGAAAGGTCTGGCTTCTGTAATTGCTTCCCCGCTGAACATGGGTGTTGACAGGTTGATCCATACTCCCAGCCTGTCTCTCTCTTTCCCTAGTGGGGAAGGGCTCTGGGGAAGCAGAGCTCCAGGACACATTGGTGGGGTTGTCTGTCCAGGGTATTTTGTCAGCATATGGTAGCATCTGGAACCTGGTGGTTGAAAAGAGAGATAAGATACAAAGTCAAACAAATTGTTGACCAGTCATGGACCTAAAGGCTGGAATAGTGCAGATGAAGAGTTGGGGAGGGGGGGGGTCTCTGTTTTTTAGGTAGCTAGTAGGCATATTTTAGTTATATTCCAAAGGGCTTGTGGGTATACTAGTTTTTTTTTTTTCCTGAGCCTGAAATCTGATATGCAGGTGGATTCTAGTTATTGTCTGGGGAGATGATGTCATGGCTGGAAGAAGGACCAGAAAGCTGGATCAGGGAAAAGAGTAGCTCCCAAATATGGGAAAGGGGTATAAATATTGTTGACTGTAAACCCCACCAATTTGACCTGACCTGGGGCCCATATTCAGCTTAGGAACCTATGTGACCTCTGCATCTCTATAGATCTGAACTCACCTTCTGTGGTCATAAGTAGGAATGTTCCAAGCTGCCCCAATATCAGGACCTATCTTCCTCAGGTGTAGCATAGAGTTTGTTGTCCAGCCTCCCTTTGGAGGATGGAACATTCTCTACTGTTGTTTGGGGCCCACTAAGGGGTCTATTGTGTTGTTACATAGAAATGTCCGGTAACAATGGAGAGAGAGGGATTTATTTGAGGTCTAGGCCCATCAAGACAATATTTCTTATCCAACTTCATGTTAGCTATCAAACTCAAGCAAAAACTATAGTTTTGGGTCCCTTAGAAACATGCCTAAAAAGGACTTCCACACTTCCTTCTACCCTAAGATTCCTGATCTCATCTGCTCTATTCCTACCTTTTGGTTCCTGTTTATTAACCATTTTGTCTCACTTTATATCCTGTCACCTTCCAGGCACTATGTTGCAGATGCTATGTTGATTCCATTCTAACTTCTCTGGGCAGAGAAGGTCAACAGTGTGTTCTGGAACCCCACTTCTCCAGACCTCTAGCCCATTAAAATTAGTCACCATTAAAATTAAAAACTTAAGTCTATACCATTAGCCTGTCCTTTCATTACTTTCATTTATTACTATTACTTTTTTTAAACCAGTGTACTGCTCAGCTTTGATTTTTGGTGGCTATGGAATTGAATCTGGAACATCAGAACTTCAGGCATTGAAAGTGTTTTGAACAACTGCCACACTATTCTAAATGTCTTTCTATTGTGCCCCTTTATCTTTTTTTTTTTTTTTTTTTTTTTTTTTTTAGTAATTTCTTTATTGGGGGATTAAAGTTTTACATTTGACAGTAAATACAATAGTTTGTACATGCATAACATTTCTCAGTTTTCCACATAATAATACAATCCCCACTAGGTCCTCTGTCATCCTTTTTGAACCTGTACTCTCCCCCCCCCCCACCTACCCCAGAGTCTTTTACTTTGGTGCAATACACCAAGTCCCTTTATCTTTTACAGTAGTTAAACTGAAGACTATGACACTGTCACAATTGCTTGCAATTTAGTACTGTTTCCCTAAAGGACTGCAACCAGTTTGCTTTTAAAGAACAAGCGACATTTGAAACTGGCAACAAATTAAAAATACAAAGCTTACAAAGTGAAGATATACAAAGGAGGCTAAAACATTCCCTTGTCATATATGACCATTAATCTGGAAACAAACTTGAAACCCTTGCTTTTGTGAATGTCACATCTATATCTGCATCCAAGTGAATCAATTTGAATCCATATGGCTCTGTGATTTTGAAAAGTAAATGGCAGATACTCAGAGATGAATAATCTGAAATGACCTTATTTACAGCTAGTCAGTTTTAGACACCAGGCACATGACTGTTTTTATTTTTGTTTCTTTTGTTATTGTTGGTATGACCAGCTTCTAGAAAGCAAAAAAAAAAAAAAAGATTAGTAGATTGAAGATTGCATATGAATTGACAGAATACAAAGATGTCTTCCTGTTTAGAGATCACTTGATACACTTCTATAATTCAATAAAATTCTTAAATTTATTTTAAATGTTCTCATCAAAATTACTAAAATGACTTAGTCAATGGATATGATAATATAATTCCACATTGCTTCATTCCATGCTCAGATAAACTATTTTACTGTCTTGCATCTAAACTTTTGTCTGTCTATAAATAGTGTTTTTGTGTGTTCATTCCCCTTGCATTCACCTATGTATGTGTAGCTATACACTGGACAGCCCTTTTGCAATAAGTTAGTTCATCCACCTCTCATAAAACTTACCCTTTCTGAGTGGCTTGCATCAGTGATACTTTACTTTTGTCCAATTCTTCCAAATCCGAGTCATTGTTTAAGGGAATGTATTTCTCCTGCTTGCCTGTTTCCATCATTTTTGTTGTTGAAAGCCTTGACTCAATAATCTCTGAAAATCCACTTTAAGTCCTTACAATGGTTTTAAAGATCTAACTGTAAATTCCAGTTGTATCCTGTAATGTCATTTTGGATCAAAACTTCAGGAAAGACACTTGTTAGTCCTAGCTCTCCAATTGAGTCCAAAGCTAGAAATCCAACAGGATCTGGGGCCTTTCTTGCCACTCACCCCTCCCACTGTCTCTGGAGATAGGATTTCAGTCCTGAGAATGAGTCAACCAGGGACAAGCTCCCTTTTGTAGAAAAGGGAATATGAAAACCCATATTTATAACTACCCAACAGTACATCTAGTGAGCTTGTATTCAGATTGTTCATTTAAAAAATTATTTATTTATTATTGGATAGAAACAGAGAGAAAAACGGAGTGGGGGAGAGAAAGAGGGAGAGAGACAGAGAGACACCTGCAGCCCTGTTTTACCACCTGTGAAGCTTTTTCCATGAAGGTGGAGACCAGGGCTTGAACCTGGGTCTCCTTCTGCAATGCAATGTGTCTGCTTAACTGGGTGCACCATCACCTGGCCCTAGATTGCTTTTTCGTCTGCAGTTGCCATCTGCCCTAATCCATCTTTCTAGTCCTATTCTCAACTCTGACACCATCTTTCCAGAGAATACTTTTAGTCCACCTGCATGTTAGCTATCAGGCTTAGGCAAAAGGCATGGGCCCCTTAGAACATACCTAAAATAGACTTCCTAGCTTCTTCCCACACAAAGACACCTAGTTTCATCTGTTCAATTCCTACTTTTGGGTTCCTGTTTATTAAACAATTTGTCTTGTTTTATATTTTACTGCCTTTCAGTCATCAAATTGCAGATGCAACATGATGCCATCCTTACTTCCCTGGGCAGACAACCTCACCAATATGTCCTGGAACCCCACCTCTCCAGAGCTCTGTTCCACTAGGGAAAGATAGAAACAAGCTGGGGGGATGGATCACTCTGCCAGTGATCATGTCCAGTAGAGAAGCAATTACAGAAGCCAGACCTCCCACCTTCTGTATTCCATAAAGAATTTTGGTCCATACTTCCAGAGGGATAAAAAATAGGGAAATTTCCAGTGGAGTGGATGGGACATGGAACTCTGGTGGTGGGAACTATTAGAATTGCACTCCTGTTATCTTACAATGAACAACAGTGAAATCTTGAAGTTGCATACCCTGAAAGAGACTGCTTTGATTCTTAGGCAAAACACTGAACAATTTTCTTGGGTGAGATTGCCTTTTCTTCTTTACCCTTATCCTTTCCTTTCCTTTCCTTTCCTTTCCTTTCCTTTCCTTTCCTTTCCTTTCCTTTCCTTTCCTTTCCTTTCCTTTCCTTTCCTTTCCTTTCCTTTCCTTTCCTTCCTTCCTTCTTTCCTTCCTTCCTTCTTTCCTTCCTTTCTCTTTTCTTCCTCTTCTTCTTCTTCTCCTTCTCCTTCTTCTTCTTCTTCTTCTTCTTCTTCTTCTTCTTCTTCTTCTTCTTCTTCTTCTTCTTCTTCTTCTTCTTCTTCTTCTCCTCCTCCTCCTCCTCCTCCTCCTCCTCCTCCTCCTCCTCCTCCTCCTCCTCCTCCTTCTTTTTCTTTCTTTCTTTCTTTTTTCAGGCAGTTGTGATCTCTAGGCACTGGGCTGATTTTTATTCAAGTCAGAATTTATGTTCTTTCAGATAACTTCCAAAATCTTTATCCTGATATGTGAGTCTGGTGATAAAGGGTTAGTACATATATGCTGGATATAAAGTAGAGCTCAATAGTCAGATGATATCAACAAGGACATAACTAGTAGTTTGATTTTTTCTTCCTATTTGTGCATAAGTTTTCTCCTGAGCCTGTTGGTTCTGTTTACTTTGTAAAGGTAGTTAGGTAACATCTGTGTGCAGTTGTATTTTCACTGATCTTATTGAAAAATAATTCTTAGCTCAGTCTTCACATTATACTCACCTGGGGAGTATTTAAAAAAATACTCATGCCAGGTCTCTAATCTAGATAATATTAAATCAGTTTTTTTTAAATGAAGGTAGAGCTCATTTATAGTAAACAAATAAAATTGACTCTGAGTAATACCAAGATCGCACTCACATTAAAAACATTCTCTTCCCATAACCTAGATATACACCAGTTTCTGTGAGAGAGAGCTTATGTGCACACGTATCCATAAACTACTGCAAAATATATACCTGAAAGCAGACGTACACTAGAGTTTGCAGTGAGTACCTCCCTAACACTTCCTCTCCACTATTCCAAGCTTGGGATCCATGATTGCTCAACAAATTGTCTGGCTTCATATGTTAACTCTCTTTTCAATCACCAGGTTCCAGATGCCACCAGGATGCTGGCCAGGCTTCCCTGGATTGAAGACCCCACCAATGTGTCCTGGAGCTCAGCTTCCCCAGAGACACACCTTACTAGGGAAAGAGAGAGGCAGAATGGGAGTATGGACCGACCAGTCAACGCCCATATTCAGCGGGGAAGCAATTACAGAAGCCAGACCTTCTACCTTCTGCAACCCACAATGACCCTGGGTCCATGCTCCCAGAGGGCTAGAGAATGGGAAAGCTATCATGGGAGGGGGTGGGTTATGGAGATTGGGTGGTGGGAATTGTGTGGAGTTGTACCCCTCCTACCTTATGTTTTTGTTCATTAATCCTTTCTTAAATAAAAAATTAAAAAAAAAAATTCTCTTCTAGTGCCAGTGAAATAGCTCACTAGGATAGTGCACTGATTTGCCATGAACATGACCCATGTTTGAGTATAGCCCACATGGCATTGAAGTAACCTTTGGTGCTATGATCTCTCTCTCTTTCTTTCTCTTCTTTGCCTTCCTGATTACTCTCTATTTTTAAAAAAATTAAAAAGAATTTCTATATCATATTTATTTATTGGGTGAGACAGAAATCAAGAGGGTAGGGAGAGATAGAGAGGGAGAGAGAGAGATACCTGCAGCACTGCTTTACCAGTCACAAAGCTTATCCCCTGCAAGTTGGGAACAAGGGACTAAAACCTGGGTCCTTGTGTATTATGATATATGCACTCAACTAGGAGCCCCTTTTAAATTTTTTTCATTTTACTTAATTTATTCATTATTGGATAGAAACAGAGAGAAACTGAGATGAGGGGGAGATAGATAGAGACAGAGAAACACCTGCAGCCCTACTTCACCACTGTGATACCCCCTGTAGGTGGGAACTAGGGGCTTGAACACAGGTCCTTGCACACCGTACTGTGTGTGTTTAATCAGGTGCACCACTACCTGGCTCTGCTTACTCTTTTTTCCACATGTATATTCTGCTCTAAAATGCATTCTTACATAACATGTTCAGTTTCCAACATCAGAAATCTGGTATTATTTGCTTGGACAAAGGTTCTTGTGTTATCTAGAAACCTGTCACAAATCTTTCACTCTTTTTCTAAGACTGTGAGCTACTTCTAATAGTTGTGGGGTTTTTGAATGTTCACATCTTGAGGAAGGGGTAACTGTTTTCTCACACAATATCACTGCACTGTTATGGAAAGTATTAAATGAGAGGATGGTGACGTCTGGATATTGACATGTTTAGTCATTATTGACCTGTTTAGATGAGCTCTCTTATCTTCCTACATCATGACTCATTAGAGTTGAGTCAGTGAACAGATAAAGACAATACCTTCATGGTCTGGTGTGGGTATCATGTCTGCACTGTGTTATGGTCACATATCTGTTTATCACTCAGAGATGTGATATGTTCTGGAGAAGGAAACAACTTGGTCAATCTATCCTTCTGGTCAACCCTCTGTTTGCCAACTCTCTTTTGCCCTTAGACTATATAAGTAATTGAGGTCCAACAATAACCAGCTAGATTCCACTCTATGTAAAACTTCAGTTAGAGGTTGAAACACATCACCTACCCAACCCTGGCTCAGTTCATAAGTTGTGACCAGAGGGAAGAATACAACCTGGAGAACACACAAGAAGTTTCTCAGGGGCTGAGTGGTGGTGCACTGGGTTAAGTGCACCTAATACAAAGCTCAAGAACCCGTGCGAGGATCCAGGTTCGAACTCCCAGCTCCTCACCTGTAGGGAAGACACTTCACAAATGATGAAGCAGATTTGCAGGTGTCTTTTTCTCTCCCTCTCTGTTTCCCCATCCTCTCTCAATTTTTCTCTCCTATCCAATAAAGTGGAAGAAATGGCTGCCAGGAGCAGTGGATTCTTAGTGTTGGCACTGAGCCTCAGTGATAACCCTGCAGGCAAACAAACAAATAAACAAAGAAATTTCTCATGCTTATCACATGCTTACAATTGGGGTTGCCCCTCCTCAATCTAATATATATATATGTATATTTCTGTCATATTTCAGGTTTTTGCTGTTATGATTTCTCCAGTGCTTTATATAAATCTCCTTAAAATTGATATGAATATATTAGAACAAACATAAATAAATGTATAAATAATAAATAGATGAAGGATTCTAGTTTTTGCTCTTTTTTTTTTGAATTAGCAGTGGCATTTATTTCTCCACAGGCCTTTGGCATCATTAATATTCTTCAAACCCTTCAAAGGTTTCTAACTATAGTTCACTGATCTCATTTACACATTTCTTTTATATCCTGAGATATAATTATACTCCCACCATGAGAACTTAATTCATTTACAACAACCCAGGTTTTCTGTTACCAGCTTCTTATTCATCCATATGAAGTTTTACTTCATTCTTACCATGCTGAAAATCATTCTCATTGACAGGAAAGTTTAATACGTGATCACAGAGAATATATGCAACTTGTTGGTCATCAATAGTATATCATAAATGGATGAAAACTAGCTTTTGTATTTTTATTTGAATTTAATAAAAAGAGTGGATGATACTGTTCAAATAAACTTTTAAAGCCTAGATTCATTGGGGAATTAATTTAAGATATTTATTGATTTTTATGAAAAAGAGTATGTGTATGTGAGAGAGAGAGAGAGAGAGAGAGAGGGAGAGAGATAGAGAGATGGAGAGACTGAGAGGTAAAGAGACAGAGACCAGAGCATTGCTCAGTTTTGGCATATAATGATGCCAAATATTGAATATAATGTCTCTTTGGCCTTAATCTGGAAGTTCTATGCTCTGAGTTATTTCTCTGACTCTGGATGGAAGGAGATTGATTTTATTGCTACTTTAATAATCATGTCACAGCTCTTTATGTAAGGTGAATTTACAGAAATGAGTTTGGCTGACTACACTATATATATAGTATTCCCTGGTTATCTTCAGGCATCATCTTTTTTTTTTTATATCTTAGTGGGATCATTCAGGATTAAAAAAACATATAGATGATATTTCTAAACCCCCCCAAGCCACCTTCAATTAACAAAATCTCATAAGATCAATACCCTTTCCTAAATATTGGGATTTTTGCTTTCAAGAATACATGCTTTCATCTTATCAGTTATGATAATGTCAAAATTGGCATTGTTTCAGGGGGCCCTACTTCACATCTTTTTTTCTTTTTTCAATGAGAAGCCATACTGTTACATAGGAAGTCTAGCCATAATTCAAAAGAAGTGACCAAGATCACATTTCACTAATTTGGTTTCAGATTTCCAACCTCAGTAATAGAATTGTTCAAGTATGCAGAGTCACAAGTGTAGTTAAAAATAGTCAAGAATGGGGCATCTTGGAACGTTCCTACTCATGAGCCTGAAGACATGTACCCAAAGAGGACATAGTTGTTTGTTTTTCCTTTCATAGTCTGTAACCATAAACCAAAATGGGTTTGCTCCTAAAATACATACTAGCTTTATGGCCCCAACATTCCATGAAAAAGAAAACTCTTTCTTGGCTTTATTCATGGAGCTTTATATACCAATAAGAAGTTCAAATGATCATCTCTGAAAAAAGGCTCTTACTTATTTTAGTTAATTAAAATAATTGAATAATGTACCAGGGGTCAAACCTAGGGACTCATTCTTGGATAGATCCTACCGTCTGAGTGTCATTTCTGCTGAAAACAATGCTTGGTGCTTTCTACTTTCTCTTCCCCCACTTACTAGTCACTGAGTTATAATGAAACTGTTTCCTCACTGACTAAGTGCTGATGATGACACTGTCTGGTCTGCTCTCAGCAGATGATCACTATGACAATGTTAAGAGAGCTTCCATGAGTCAGACTTAATTATTATTATTTTATTAAGCAGAGCACTGCTCAACTCTGGCTTATTTATGGTGGTGCAAGGGATTGAACCTGGGACTATGGCATCTCAGGCATGAGAGTCTCTTTGCATAACCACTATGCTATCTATCCATGCCCAGAATTAATTATATTTTACCACATGTGAAGTTTAGATCTCTTACTTTTTGAAACAAAACACAACTTTTCTTTATTTTGTATTTAATGGTCCTCTTATTCTCTAGATAAATCCTTTAGGATAAAGTTTTCACTTTTCTAAAAGTATGAAGGTCTTCCTACCTATGGAATTTTGTTTGGTATTTCACTTTGTGTTACTCTTTTTTTTTTTTTTTTTTTTTTTTACAAACCTGTCAAGATGTGTTATTAGGTTCACTTTAATCTTTTTTTATTTCATCCATGAAGTTTTCCTATAGTTTCAGTTGGTATATATATACTTTTAATTTTACTACTTATAGTTTTTTACAGTAATAACTATAACAGTTAATTACATTTTTCTTATAATTCTACTTTTACTTTAACATCTCCTACAATGTGGAGAAAATAATAGATGCTCAATAAGAGTTTTTTAAAATGTTATTTACTCCCTTTTGTTGCCATTGTTGTTTTATTGTTGTAGTTATTATTGTTGTCGTCATTGTTGGATAGGACAGAGAAATGGAGAGAGGATGGAATGACAGAGAGGGGGAGAGAAAGATAGACACCTGCAGACCTGCTTCATAGCCTGTGAAGCAACTCCCCTGCAGGTGGGGAGCCGGGGGCTTGAACCTTACCCCGGTCCTTGCGCTTTGTGGCCATGTGCGCTTAACCTGCTGCACTACAGCCCGACTCCTGGTCAAGAAGAGTTTTGACTGATATAAGTAGAAAGCATTGCATAACATAGCAAGTATAAATATTCTTTGATGTTTTTTATTCTTAATGTTAATTACAATATCGTAAAGTGAATTATAAAATAATTGCATAGTATTAACAAGACAAAATGGTTACTAGATATGAAATGCTAAATACAGATCAACATGATGATGTTTATGTTCAAATGAGCTAGGAGGGCAAGCTTCATAAGAATAATTTTTAAGTCTTTAATATTCTTTTACACTTAACAGTGAGTTTCATCAACAGATATTGATTAAATGGATGGGTTTACTATTGTCAAAATTCACTATGGGACTGGGTCAAATTTTAAGTGAATGAATATGGTAATGTTAATTGGTTCCATTTATAAAGTACGTCTAGAAGAGGCAAGTTAGAAAGAGAAAAGAGATTAGTGGATGGCAAGAAATGTGGGTCAGCGATAAATAGGGAAAAGACATAATTAGGTATGGATACTTTTTTTTTAGAGCTATGGAATTAGAAACTTGAATTATCTGTGATAATTACATATTTCTATGAAGCATCATCCTAGATGAAAGAGAAATTTTATGGAACGTGGAAGAACAAATGTTAAGAGTAAAGCAGTTATTAAAATAAAGGTTTAAGAGAGAAAAACACTAGGAGATATATTCACGGAAAATAAATGTGTGATAGAAACAAATACTGAAAATAAAATTGATTGGATAGAATGGAGAGTTAGGTAGGTAGGGTGCCTGCACTTTCTTTCTCTATCTGAATGAGTGGCCTGAAATGGTGAAACTATGTATGCCAAGGTCCTAATCTTAAAAACAAATAAATAATGAGCCCCAGATCAAATCCACGGGGTTAACAGTCAACACTATTTATACATTTTTCCCATATTTGGGAGCTACTTTTTTTTCTTCACCCAGTTTTCTAGCCCCTTGTCCAGCCATGACATCATTTCCCCAGACAATAACTTAGGTCCACCTGCATGTCAAATGTCAGGCTCAGGAAAATCTAGTAAAGTCGTGGGTCCTTTGGAATATACCTAAAATAGACCTATTAGCTATTTCCAAAACGGAGACCTCAAATCTTCATCTGCCATATTCCAGCCTTTGGATTCATGATTAGTTAACAATTTATATGGCTTTATATGTTCACTCTCTTTTCAGCCACCAGATTCCAGATGCTACCATGATGCCAACTGGACTTCCCTGGACAGACAACCCTACTAATGTGTCCTGGAGCCCCACTTCCCCAGAGCTCTGCCCCACTAGGGAAAGAGAGAAACATGTTGGGAGTATGGATCAACCTGCCAATGCCCATGTTCAGCGGGGAAGCAATTACAGAAGCCAGAGCTTCCACTTTCTGCACCCCATAATGACCCTGGGTGCATACTCCTAGTAGGATAAAGAATAGGAAAGCTATCAGGGTAGGGGGTGGGATACAGAGTTCTGGTGGTGGGAATTGTACCCCTCTTATCCTATGGTTTTTTCAGTTTTTCATTTTATAAATAAAAATTAAAGAAAAATGAATAAATAGAAGAAGAGGAGGAAGAGGAGAAAGAAGAATAATAAAGAAAAAGAAACTTGACTGGGAACACAATCTGAAAATCTATTAGGATCAAAATGTCTGAGGAGCATAATCTGAAAAGTGTTTTGGGACCAAGTTTATGTGGAAAAAGGGAAAACAATAATCTGAGGAGAAAAGCCTATTGGTGACTCACTGAGAAGAACATGTTGTGAGGAGCCAAGTGGAAAAAATGATATATTGGGCAAAGATCTGTGAGGAGTGACGTCAATAAAGAGGAATTCTGGAATATAAATGGAGGACATTATGTCAGACAAAAAAAATCTATTAGGGTAAAATATGAGGAGAACAGTATTATGGAAACAAAATCTGGAAAGAAAGCTGTGCATGTGTGTGGGTAGTGGTACACTGAGCTAAGCACATATCACCGTGTACAAAGACCACGGTTTGAGTCCCTGTTCCCCCCTTGCAGGGGGATGCTTCATTATAACTGAAGCAGGTGTTCTGGTCATTCTCTCTCTCTCCTTTCCCTTTCAATTTTTCTCTATCTTATCCAGTGAAACAGAAAAAAAATACTGAATCTTTTTAATATATAGGCTGTGTATTTGATATGCGGACTCTCTCAAAAGCCTAGACCAAGTAGCTTAGAAGCATCCAATAGCACAGCTATATACAAGATACTGGGTACTGTACAGCAAACCATAACAAAAGGACTTTTCAAAGTTAACCCAATTACCAAATAATGTGATGATAACATTAACTATCGATTGTCTTTTTGAACCCTAAGACAGCAGGAACCTCACATCTCCACTATAGAGCCCCTACTTCCCCCAGTCCTGGAACCCTTGGATAGGGCCCACTTTCCCATATGCCTCTCCCAATCCATACCAAATAATATTGCATCTGCCAATCACAACCTAACCAACGCAACGATTGCCACCTCAACATGCTTCACCTCAGACTGTGTCCAGAGACTTCACGTGTGGAATGACAACCCTTCAGCTTCATTACTCGGGTGAGACCTTTCCTTTTATAGTACACTCTAATTTCATCTCAGGTGGTTCACTTTCTAACAAAGTCCCAAAACCTAGATATACACCAGTTTCTGTGAGAGAGAGCTTATGTTCATACGTATCCATAAACTACTGCAAAATATATACCTAAAAGCAGAAGTACACTAGAGTTTGCAGTGAGTACCTCCCTAAGACTTTCTCTTCACTATTCCAAGCTTGGGATCCATGATTGCTCAACAAATTGGCTTCATATGTTAACTCTCTTTTCAATCACCAGGTTCCAGATTCCACCAGGATGCTGGCCAGGCTTCCCTGGACTGAAGACCCCACCAATGTGTCCTGGAGCTCAGCTTCCCCAGAGACACACCCTACTAGGGAAAGAGAGAGGCAGACTGGGAGTATGGACCAACCAGTCAACGCCCATGTTCAGCAGGGAAGCAATTACAGAAGCCAGACCTTCTACCTTCTGCAACCCTCAACGACCCTGGGTCCATGCTCCCAGAGGGCTAGAGAATGGGAAAGCTATCAGGGGAGGGGTGGGTTATGGAGATTGGGTGGTGGGAATTGTGTGGAGTTGTACCCCTCCTACCTTATGGTTTTTTAAATTAATCCTTTCTTAAATAAAAAAAAAAAAGAAAGAAAAAAAAGAAGAGAAAAAGGGAAAAAAAGTGGCCATTGGGAGCAGTGGATTTGTAGTAACCATGCTGACCTTCAGCCATAACCTTGGTGGCAGAAAAAAAAATCCTTTTCCAAAATGGAGACCCCAAGTTTCATCTGCTACAGTCTCACTTTTAGATGTCTAATTATTAAACAATTTGCTCTGCTTTATATCTTCATGCTTTTTTTGCCGCCAAGTTGCAGATGCTACCATGATGCCAACCTGACTTCCTTGGACAGAGGACCTCACCAATGTACCCTGGAACCCCACCTCTCCAGAGCCCTAACCCACTAAGGAAAGGTAGAAACAGGCTGGGGGTATGCATCTACCTACCAATGTCCATGTCCAGCAGAGAATCAATTACAGAAGTCAATCTTTCCACCCCATGATGTGTACCCCATGATGATCCTGGGTCCATGCTCCCAGAGGAATAAAGAACAGGAGAACTTCCAGTGGAGGGGATGAAATGTAGAACTCTGGCAGGAATTGTATCCCTCTTATCCTACAGTCTTGTCAATCATTATTAAATAAATCAATAAAAATAAATAAAAAATTAAAAAAAGTTTGTGTGGATCAGAATCTGTAAGAAATGTATGTAGAAAAAGTTTCTGAGAAGATGCTGTGAGAAGATAAATCTGGAGAACAGTCTGAAGTAGAACCATATATTGGGGGAAATCACTTAGAAGGAGCAAATGTGAGGAGAAAAGTTCATTGGAATCAAAATCTGTAAGCAAAAAGATTGAGAGAATCAGAATCTGTGGATCAAGTCTATTGGAAACTATTTTGTCATATGTTCTGAGAGTATATCCTGAAAAGAAAAGGGCATTGAGAGTACATGTCTATGGAGAAAACTTTATGATGTCAAAAAATCTGAGGAGAAAAATCTATTGAGAACACATTCCTGAGGAGAAAGATGAGAATAATGCCATCAGGATGCCGGCCAGGCTTCCCTGGACTGAAGACCCCACCAATGTGTCCTGGAGCTCCACTTCCCCAGAGACCCACCCTACTAGGGAAAGAGAGAGGCAGACTGGGAGAATGGACTGACCAGTCAACATCCATGTTCAGCGGGGAAGCAATTACAGAAGCCAGACCTTCTACCTTCTGCAGCCCACAACAACCCTGGGTCTATGCTCCCAGAGGGATAGAGAATGGGAAAGGTATCAGAGGAGGGATTGGGATATGGAGATTGGGTGGTGGGAACTGTGTGGAGTTGTACCCCTCCTACCCTATGGTTTTGTTAATTTATCCTTTCTTAAATAAAAAATAAATTAAAAAAAAGAAAAAATTGAGAGAAATTCAGCAATGTTTTCAATAAATAATTATCCTTGATTTGAATGTCAGTTTTTTCACCGAGGAATGTATTTCCCAACATACATATGTCCACAGATTTTGGTTTTCATTTTTTTGTTGTTGTTCAGGAATGCATTCTGATGGTAATTTTCCTCTCAAATTATTGTTTAACAGTTTTCTCATCTAACACTCCACCAAAGGAATGTTTTAGGATTTAACTCCTCATAGCCTTTTCTTCTAAGAAGTATGTCCTCAATCAACATCTCTCCCTAGATTTTGCTGATCACAGAATTCTCTCAGATAATGTGTTCTCCATTGATTTTTCTTCTATTTATCATCTGCACAGTCAGTTCTCATCAGGTATATGTTCTCAATAGGTTTCTCACCTCTGATGGTTGTTTTCACAGAATTTTCTCCTCAAGCTTGTGTTTTCAATACACTTTAATCCTGAACTTGTGCTCCTATAAGTTTTCTTCTCAGGAATGTGTTCCCAATACAATATACTCCTCAGATTGATTTCCCATAATGGTCTCCTATAAATTTGTTCCCAATCTAATTTTCCACATCAGATTACTGGTTGCACGGAGTTTTCTACTCAGGGATGTTTCTAGTAGATTTTTTTCCTTTCAAATTGGACTCCATACATACTTTCTTCCTCAGTCATGTATTCTCTTTCTCAGATTATACTCTATATAGACTATTTCCTCACAGATTTATGTCCCCCAAAGACTTTTCTTCTCAGATTCAGAATGTCATGAATTTTACTTCACATATTTTATTCCAATTCAACACTTCTCACATTTTGTTCCCAGTAGACTTTTCTCCAGTAGTCTTCCCAGACGATGCTTTCAGATTTAGTGCTTCTCAGTCTTTTCTATTTAAATATGTTCCCAGTAAACTTTACTCCCCAGATATTGCTACTCACAAAATTTACTTCTCAGATAGTGTGTTCTTTTTTGAAGCTTTCTCTTTGTTCTCCAAAGACTTTTCTTCTCTGACTATTGTCTTCATACACTTTTCTGGAGAATGTATTCCTAATGACATTTACTCCTGAAATTGGGCATCTCAGAGACTTTTCTCCTGAGGAAAAATTTTCCCAATACAATTTATTTTTCCTGGTTCTGATTTCACAGATTCTTCTCCTCTAAAGTGTGTTCCCAAAACAATTTTCCCCACCAGATTATAGTTTTTGGACTTTTCTCATTAGAAATGCATTTCCAATTTAATTTCTCGAGACTGTGCTCTTTACAAACTTTTCTTGTGAGGTATATATTCTTACTCACTTCCCACCCTGCCGGGATAGCCTGAGGGTACTTCTTCCCGAGCTAGTGCTCTCTGGCTTGGAGAGAACTCAACTGGAGCTGATCTAGGCTGCTGTGTGGGAGAGGGATCAGGAACTCGTGCTGCATCAACTTCCGCAGGAGATACACTCTGGAACTCTCGGAGCCGGAAAGCAATTTCCAAGTGTCTTTAATCAGAAGAGCAGCTGTTTTTATACTCTCCAAGTAGGGTGGAAACAGGATGTGATATAGAGAGGGTGGAGAGAAAAGTGACTGGTGAAAATCAGGGTGTGACAAAGAAGGGATCAGGGTGTGACAAGGAGGGGGTGGAGCAGGCGAGAATCCTATCACTGAACCACCAATGCCCTAGAGTGCTTTATGTAAAAGTGATTTATGTAAATAGACCAAAGCTTTGGATTAATAAATCCCTATATAGGCATATGGTTAAGCAGAAGCCAGGGGGAGGTGGCATACTACCCAACACCACCCCATTTTAATCTCTACATACCATATATCTTCAAAGATTTACTTGTAAAAGCATTTTCTCCTCACATGGTGATCCTCACAAACTTTTCTCTTCATAGACTTTGTTACCTTGAAATCTTTCTCTGATATTTTGCCTCGGATACACTTGTTTTCTCTGACATTACTACCAACAGATTTCCATTCAGTGTTAGTATCCACAGTTTTTTTTTCTCTCCTTAGTAATATAGTCCCAATAATCATTTCTCCCCACATTTTTGCTCATAAAAGAATTGTCTTCTCAGAGACTTTCTTCTCCATTGAATTTTTTTCTGTTTATTGTTAAAGTTAGTTCTCATCAAGACTGTGTCCTCAATAGACCTTTCTCCTGATTGTTTTCACAGATTTTCCTTATCAGGAATGTATGCCCAATGTAATTTACTTCTTTGATTATTATTTTCACTGATGTGTTGCCAATAGAATTCTCAGCCAGTATTTTGTTCTTCATATACTTTTCTTCTCAGACTAGTGTTCCCCAAATAATTTACTTCTCAAAATTTGGTTTCACAAACTTTCTCACCTGTAAATGTCTAGTACAATTTATTTCCCAGATTATTGTTTTTTGCAGTAATTTCTTCTCAGACTGTGTTTCCAGTATAATTTACCCCATACATCATTGTCTTCACAGACTATTCTCCTCTGAAATGGGTTTCTCTAAATGTTTTTCTCCTGAGATTATGTTTATCATAATCTTAATACAGACTTTTTCTAAATAAATGTAGCCATTTATTCTCAAGGCCATTTTCTCCTCAGTTTATACTTTATATCAGGGATGGGCTACATTTGATCTGCAGGTCAAATATGGCCCATAAAATCTTTTGGTCTAACCCTCTTAAGGCAACTATAGCAGTACTTGAAATTCAATAAATCTAGGCATTTCATTCATAACAACATTAACTTCAGATGTTTACTCTGAAAATTTCATATGCCCTGTAAATGATATTATAAATATCCAAATGGCCCTTGGCTGGAAAAAAAAGTTACCCACCCCTGCTCTACATAGACTATATTTTCACAGATTTAATTCTCAAGAGTTTTGCTTATTGTCATGATCCTCACAAACTTTTCATTACACAGATTTTGTTCCCATTCCACATATCTCCTCATATGTTGCTCCTGACATATTTTTATCTTACATAAGATATACTAAAATAATGCTTAAAGATTAAGGTTCTTCTGCAAAAGCTGAATAAGGGCAAGAGACTGGCATACTTTAATTATGACTCTTTAGTCACTATCAGGCCACCACATCAGTTGGGGCCCTAGTCGTGGAGTCCTAAGATTCCCAAACAGACATGATGGGACTAGACCTCAAATAAATCCCTCTCTCCATTGTTCCTGGTCATTTCTATTAGGAACAACAAAACAGACCCCTTTGTGGGCCACCCATAGGACCTTGCCCTCAACTTGGATCAGCAATGGTAGTGAATGTTCCATCCTCCGAAGGGAGGCTGGCCAACAGACTCTATGCTACACCTGAGAAAGATGGGTTGATATTGGGGCAACTTGGAATGTTCCTACTCATGACCACAAAATGTGAGCTCAGATCTAGCAGGGATGTAGAGGTCACATAGGCTCCTAAGCTGAATATGGGCCCCAGATCACATCAAATTGATTGGGTTTACAGTCAATAATATTTATAAACCTTTCCCATATTAGGGAGCTACTCTTTCCCTGATGCAGCTTTCTGGTCCTTTTTCCAGCCATGACATCACCTCCCCAGACAATAACTTGGATCCACCTGCATATCAGGTTTCAGGCTCAGGCAAAACAAACAAACAACTACTAGTATAGCCACAGGCCCTTTGTAATATAACTAAAATATGCCTACTAGCTATCTACAAAATGGAGACACAACCCCCCCCCCCCAACTCTTCCTCTGCACTACTCCAGCCTTTAGGTCTACGATTGTTCAACATTTTGTTTGGCCTTGTATGTTAACTCTCTTTTTAGCCACCAGGTTCCAGATGCTAGCATGATGCCAACCTAACTTCCCTGGACAGACAACCCCTCCAATGTGTCCTGGAGCTCTGCTTCCCCAGAGCCCTTCCCCACTAGGGAAAGAGAGAGACAGGCTGGGAGTATGGATCAACCTGTCAACACCCATGTTTAGCAGGGAAGCAATTACAGAAGCCAGACCTTCTACCTTCTGATCTTGGGTCCATATTCCCAGAGGGTTGTTGGTATGCATGAGACCCCTTCTGTTTCATTTGGTTTAAATCCCCCCTGCTTAACACTATTCTATTTACATAACCACTTCATTCTATTTATATAACCGCTGTTAACAAGCACCTCCCTCCAGGGCATTGGTTCAATCCCCACTGTTTCATGATATGTTTTTGCTCCACCCCCCTCCTTGTCACACCCTGATCCTCTCCTTGTCACACTCTGATTGTCACCAGTCACTTTTCTCTCCACCCTCTCTATGTCACACCCTGTTTCCACCCTACTTGGCAAGTATATATAAAGACAGCATTGTGAGTTTTACAGTACTGTACTTTGAGTTTAGCTTAGCTCATCTTAGATTGTGCTGCGTCCTGCATGAATAAAGAGATACTGCCTACAGCTCAACCATGAATCCCTGGTCGTCTGTTACCCGCCCGTGAAGCTAGCCCGGCGAAAACAACATAACCCGGCGAAAACAACATATGGCGCCTGAACAGGGACTGAAATAAGCCCTGAAACATGGACCAGCATCAACGTGGGACCCTACCCACCCATCGTCCAGATAAGTAAACTTGGCTACCCATCCACCATGGGTTGCCTTTCTACTTATGAAGAGGTTTGCCAAAGCCTCTACTGTTTCATCATGAGACAGTTAGTCTGTCTCTGGAACATTTTACTCTGGGCTACATTTCGGTTCCCTGACCAGGAACTTTGGTTTCTTATGACCGGGATCATAGAGCTTGGGAGATGCACGGAGATTTCTCCTTGGACTTTCTGGATTCCCTCTCCCATGTTTCCTGAGGAAAAGGACTACATTTTGCTCCGGGCCACAATTTGGTTCTTTATGACTGTGATCATAGAACTTGGGATATGCATGGGGATTTCCCCTGGGACTTTCTGGACTTCTTCTCGAATGTTTCCCATGGAGAAGGACTACTCTAATTTGAGGAGCATTCTAGAGTACCCTGGCAGTTCCCAAGTATGGAGACACGTGGTTAGTTCTATTCTCCTGATTGGATTCTTTCTTCGATGGGAAGACACTTTTAAAAATGGGTGCCTGAAGCAATCCAGCAGGAACAGTCAGAAACACCCTAAATGGAATTTCGAGGACCTTTTTGGACTAGGTCGCCCTCCGGGGATTCTTAATCCTACATGGTGAGATCTTGATAATCTGGTTCAAGTTGCGTTTCATAAGAGAATGATTTGAATGACTGAATTTTTGTTTGACATTGACTTAAAAAAAAAAATGCTGGACGCAGCCATGATTTCTAGAGACATCCAGAAACAATCCAAAAATTGTTTTTTCCCTCCTTTGATTTCTCTTTTACGTCTTGACATGAATCTGAAACGTTTAATCCTGAAAACTGTATGAGTTATGGGTGGGGCAGATAGTGCAATGATTATGTTAATTATTCTCATGCCTGAGGCTTTTAATTGTGGTTCTTCTGTTTACCTTTCCACATTGTATTGAGTTTAAACTGTTTAAACAACCTTAAAATCATACTAGAAACGACTTCCAATTATAATGGAGTTATCAATTGTAGTAAACTTCTAATCTGCTACAAGTTTTGTTTGACAAGTAAGTGAATTTCAGCTGTCAAGTCTTCACATGAAAAAGCATCTACTCAAATGGAATTCCTGGAAATCCATTTGGATCCGGTTCTCTGACATCGCCCCCGGAAACCAATGATGAAACCTGGCACGACCTGAAGAAACAGATTCACAGACTCCAAAGCTCACTCTCTACAGAAAAGCAGAATTCTGGTGGCCGACATTCCCCATCGAGACAGACGTGCAGCGTTTCATCCTTTGACATTTTCTTCTGTGGTCAGCTACTTTGGACTGACACCTCCATCGGACTTACTGGTACACACAGCTGTGTTTCTCAAAGACTAACTTCAGCCAATTGCCTTGAGACTTTATAGACCATGTCCCCTCGCCTGCAGGCTCTGTCCCAGAGGCAGAAAACTCCCCCTCCTTATTAGGTTATGCCCACAGAGGCATGAAGCGCCCCAAGAGGCAAGAGATGCCCACAGAGGCAAGAATCGCCCTTTGAGGCAAGAGATGCCCCCAGAGGCATGAAGCACTCCCAGAGGCAAGAAATGCCCTTTCGCCTGCTAGGCCTTGCCCTTTGAGGCAAGAAAAAAGCTCCACTAGTTATTGCTGCTCGCCTATTTTGTTTTCCATGTCATATGCCAGTTCTTTTGAAAACGCCTGTACAATATACATTTCTGTTCACCCCGCAATGGCCATTAGTTAAAAAGAAAGGGGGAATTGTTGGTATGCATGAGACCCCTTCTGTTTCATTTGGTTTAAATCCCCCCTGCTTAACACTATTCTATTTACATAACCACTTCATTCTATTTATATAACCGCTGTTAACAAGCACCTCCCTCCAGGGCATTGGTTCAATCCCCACTGTTTCATGATATGTTTTTGCTCCACCCCCCTCCTTGTCACACCCTGATCCTCTCCTTGTCACACTCTGATTGTCACCAGTCACTTTTCTCTCCACCCTCTCTATGTCACACCCTGTTTCCACCCTACTTGGCAAGTATATATAAAGACAGCATTGTGAGTTTTACAGTACTGTACTTTGAGTTTAGCTTAGCTCATTTTAGATTGTGCTGCGTCCTGCATGAATAAAGAGATACTGCCTACAGCTCAACCATGAATCCCTGGTCGTCTGTTACCCGCCCGTGAAGCTAGCCCGGCGAAAACAACATAACCCGGCGAAAACAACATAACCCGGCGAAAACAACAGAGGGTTAAAGAATAGGAAGCCTATCAGAGGAGGGGATGGGATACAGAGTTCTGGTGTTGGGAATTGTGTGAAGTTGTACCCCTCTTATCCTATGGTTTAGTCAATGTCTCCTTTTTATAAATAAAAAATTAAAAAAAATTAAGGTCCTCATAACCGTCTATTTAAAAAACGATTTTTAAGGGAGTCAGGCGGTAGCACAGCAGGTTAAGCACAAGTGGCGCAAAGTGCAGGGACTGGCATAAAGATCCTGGTTCGAGCCCCCGGCTCCCCACCTGCAGGGGAGTCACTTCACAGGTGGTGAAGCAGGTCTGCAGGTGTCTATCTTTCTCTCCCCCTCTCTGTCTTCCCCTCCTCTCTCTATTTCTCTCTGTCCTATCCAACAATGACAATATCAGTAACAACAACAATAACTACAACAATAAAACAACAAGGGAAACAAAAGGGAATAAATAAATAAATAAGTAAATAAATAAAAAGTTTTTAAAATTACCTTTATTTATTTATTGGATAGAGATAGTCAGAAATCAAGAGTGAAGGGGGAGATAGAGAGGGAGAGAAGCAGAGAGAGAACTGCTGCACGGCTTCACCACTTGCAAAGCGTTCCCCTTGCAGGTGGGGACGGGGGGGCTTAAACCTGGGTCCTTGTGCATTGTGACATGTGTTCTCAATCATGTATGCCAGCATCTGGCCCATAACCTATTTTTATTCCCCTTCCTCGAGTAAATGTTTTCCCCACATTCTTGTTTATGTTTTCACAGTTGATTCTTGTTAAAAAAAATGCATTCCCTTTAGTTTTTTTTTTCTTTATTTTCCTGTGATCACTGTTTTCATAGGCTTTTCTTTTGCTGAGCATATTTTCTCAATACAATTCAGTCCTGAAATTGTGTGCCTCACAGATTGTCTCCTTAGGACTGTATTCCCCAAACAATTAGCTCCTTGGATTACTATTCCACAGTCTTTTTGCCTCAGAATTTTTTTTCACCCACATACATTACTATTCATATCACTGCTATTATACATTTCTCTCCTCAAGAATGTTTTCTCAGTAAAATCTCTCCTAATATCATTCATTCCTCATGTTATTATTATTTTAAAGACTTTATTTATTAATGAAAAAGGAGGAGGGAGAGAAAGAACCAGACATCACTCTGGTACATGTGTTTTTGGGGCTAGTACTTGGGACCTCATACTTGAGATTCCAATGTTTTATCTACTTACCATCTCCTAGACCACCATATTATGTTTTCATGGACTTTTTCTGCTCAGAAATGGATATAGGGACATATAAACAGAAAGCATATCACAGTTTCAGGAGTAAATTATATTAGGAGCATGAAAATAATAATCCATGATAATAAGTCCATGAAAACAATAGTCAGAGGAGAAAAGTCTATTTGGAACATATTCTTTAAAGACATGACAATGAAAATGATAAGAATAAAATGAAATGGGATCATATTCTCTGAGGAGAAGACTTTACTGATAGTAAAAAATCTGGGGAGAAATTTATATTTCTTTTTTTTTCCTAGTTTAAAAAATTTTTTATTAGCGATTTAATGATGATTAAGAAGATTGTAAGATAACAGGGGTATAATTTCACACAGTTCCCACCACCAGAGTTCTATGCCCCATCCCCTTCATTGTTCCCTAATCTTTATTTATTTATTTATTTACTTATTTATTTATAAAAAGGAAACATTGACAAAACCATAGGATAAGAGGGGTACAACTCCATACAATTCCCAACACCAGATCTCCGTATCCCATCCCCTCCTCTGATAGCTTTCCTATTCTTTAACCCTCTGGGAGTATGGACCCAAGGTCATTGTGGGATGAAGAAGGTGGAAGGTCTGGCTTCTGTAATTGCTTCCCCACTAAACATAGGCATTGGCAGGTTGATCCATAATCCTGGCCTCTCTCTTTCCCTAGTAGGGTGAGGCTTTGGGGAAGCAGAGCTCCAGACACATTGGTGGGTTTGTCTGTCCAGGGAAGTCAGGTTGGCATCATGCTAGCATCTGGAACCTGGTGGCTGAAAAGAGAGTTAACATACAAAGCCAAATTCTTGAACAATCATAGACCTAAAGGCTGGAGTAGTGCAGATGAAGGGGGGGGGTTGTGTCTCCATTTTGTAGATAGCTAGTAGGCATATTTTAGTTATATTCCAAAGGGATCCCTTCCTTCCTTCCTTCCTTCCTTCCTTCCTTCCTTCCTTCCTTCCTTCCTTCCTTCCTTCCTTCCTTCCTCTTCTTTCTTTCTTTCTTTCTTTCTTTCTTTCTTTCTTTCTTTCTTTCTTTCTTTCTTTCTTTCTCTATTTCTTTCTCTCTTTTACCAGAGAGCAGTGCTCAGCTCTGGTTTATGATGGTGAGGGACTGAACCTGGGACTTCGAAGCCTCAGGTGAGTCTCTGTGCATAACCTACTATCTGTCCCCGCCGATGCTGTGAGCACTTTCCATAGGTCCTCTGCATTTGAATTTGGCCACCTTTAGTACCATTTTCAAAGGTTCTATAGTTCCCTCTATGTGAGTAATTTTCATAAAGTAATCCACATATAGGAAATGTCATTTCTTCTCTGCTTAGGGTTACATTTTTAAATAATAGTATGATAGGTGTCTTGCTGGCAGCTTAATTACTGCTCTCAGGCTTTAGAAGACAGATTCCATGTACTCCCTTTTTCCAGGAGGAGGGAAAGTCCATCAAAATGTCATTAGTCTGCATGTGTAATGATGTTATTTATCTTGGTTTCTGTGCAGGGAAGGTTGTAAGCAATCGGCTCTCGTTGATGAAGCATTGGTGGCTGGTCCTTGCAGAGTGATTCCTTTCTCCTCTTCACAACAAAGATCCTGTTTTTAATCACTTTGATTTGTACTGTCTTTGCCTTATCCACTATATAAGGAGGTCGGTTAGTTACACTCAACATGACTAATTGAAAAGAGAACTCTAAGGTATACTACAGAGCGCCACTCTGGTAATTGCAGTGATATCTGTGAATAATAATAACAATTAAGGAGACCTGTAATAGCTCTGTAAATAGTCATTTGCTCACTCACTGGAGGTGAATAGCAATTTACCCTAAATGAAGAAAATTTACCCTAAATGAAGAAAGTCAACTCTCTTGTGATTATTTGAGCATTCTTCTTTTTCTGGTTTCAGAAATTCTCTGTATTGGAACACTGTGCTATCATTTCAACTATGGTTCCAAGTCTATCCATTTCTTCAAAATTAGCTGGAACTGATAGTAAGAGATATTTTGCTTTAAGATAGGTCATTTTTTAAACTCTAGGGTTTATTTAGAAGGTCTTTCTTCCTTTTTCTTTATTTTCCTTTTCCCTTTTTCTTTCTTTCTTTCTTTCTTCCTTTCTTTCTTTCTTTCTTTCTTTCTTTCTTTCTTTCTTTCTTTCTTTCTTCTTCTTCTTCTTCTTCTTCTTCTTCTTCTTCTTCTTCTTCTTCTTCTTCTTCTTCTTCTTCTTCTTCTCCTCCTCCTCCTCCTCCTCCTCCTCCTCCTCCTCCTCCTCCTCCTCCTCCTCTTCCTCCTCCTCCTCCTCCTCCTCTTCCTCCTCCTCCTCCTCTTCCTCCTCCTTCTTCTTTTTGCCTACAGGGTTATTGCTGGGGCTTGGTGCCAGTACTAGGAATTCACTACTCCCAAAAGCTATTATTTCCACCCCCCTATTTTATTCAATAGGATAGAAAGAAATTGAGAGGGTTGTGGGAGATAGAGAAAGAAAGATAGACACCTGCAGACCTACTTCACCGCTTGTGAAGCGTCCTCCCTGCAAGTGGGGAACAGGGGCTCAAACCTTGATCTGAACAGAGTACTTTGAGTGCTTAATCAGGTATGCCACCACCCGGCCCCTCAAGGTATTTCTTAGATTATTTTTCATCAATATATTTGCCATTACACTTGATAGAAGAGCCATTTTGATCAGTGATTGCTAGGTAGGACTATGAATTATAATTGCATAGGATACTAAAATTTAAAACTTTTAATTGTGAACTAATTCATAAATTCAAAAGACATATATAGTTGTGTTATCAGGCCAAGGTTTCATACATACTTTGACAAATCTGAGAATTTGTCACAAATGGAAGCTGACTTTCCTCATGGTCCTTTGGTCTGTCTCTATTCACATGATCAGACCTGCTCTTTCCCTCAATCTGTTAACATGGTCATTTCCATGAACTTTTTCTTTAGAATCATCCTGGAGTCAGTAGGTTAACATGCAGCACAAAACATGGTCCACTTTTCTGTCTTCTTCCTGCATAGAATGTCAATGGATGTCTGAGAAGGCACTGCGACGCTCTAGACAATCACAGCCTCCATGTCAGACATACGGCAGTTAACACCAACCAGATTCTGACTTCTGTCATACACCTAAAGTGTCTTCTTTTGGGTCTAGGGATATGGCTCCAGTGGGAGAGCGAGCATATGCATGCATATATGGCCTAGGTTTGACTCCCTGCACCAAAATAAATTTCCTGTAGAAGCATACCGAGCTGAGTGCACATTACCATGTGCAAGATTGTTCAAGCTTCTGGTCCTCACCTGCCAGGGGAAAGCTTCATCAGTGGTGTAGCAGGCTACAGTTGTCTATTTGTCTCTCTTTCTCTATATCTCTCTTTCCTTCTCAGTTTCTTATCAGGTAAAAAGAAAAGGGAAAAAGAAAGAAAGAGAGAAAGAAAGAGAAGAAGAAAGAGAAAGAAAGGGAAAAGTGGCTGTTAGGAATGGTGGCTTCATAGTGCAGGCACTGAGCCCCAGTAATAGATAACTCTGGTGGTACTTACACAACAACAACAATAACAACAATAACAGCAATAAAATATCTTCTTCAGAAGAAGTTGTTTAAATTTTGCAGGTTCATACAAGAGGTCATTCACTATGACACAGGGCAAGTGAGGTTTTATATTTTCTTGGGATGTTAGGACCAGAAAATTAGTGTGAATTCTTGGACAAAGCTCTTCGGTTCTCACAGTTAAGAATTATATGGGTGAAAACACATAGTTATCTTAGTAGTTTCTTCTTCGGGTAGACGGTATCCAGTTTAATCACAGAGGGCATTGCTTTGTTTCTTCCTCTGGTTTATTGCAAATACTTGGATTCTGTGACTTATCAAGCAAAAGAGTAAAAGTTGGTTTCATGACAAAATACTCATCTGGATTCACAATTACACATTGTTTTTAGTTTTAGACTTCCCTTTACTTCACAAAAGTTCAGTCGATAATTAGAGCTCTTTTTTTTGTTTATTATACTGCTCTCAACTATGGTGATATTTATAGACTCCTAGTCACTTACATTAGATATTCTGGTTAAATATGCATGAGGAAAAACTACTACTAATCCTTTCTACTAATGGACATTTGTTTTTTAAAATTTTTATTTATAAAATGGAAATATTGACTATATATGAAGCTAAAGGCAAGACTATTGCAGATGAAGATTTGGGACTAATGGACATTTGTATGTGTACTTACATTCTTTTAAAAAAATTTTCTTTATTTCTTTATTTCTCCCCTTTTGTTGCCCTTGTTGTTTTATTGTTGTAGTTATTATTGTTGTAGTTATTGATGTTGTTGTTGTTGGATAGGACAGAGAGAAATGGAGAGAGGGGGGGAAGACAGAGAGGGGAGAGAAAGATAGACACTGGAAGATCTGCTTCACCGCCTGTGAAGCGACTCCCCTGCAGGTTGGAGCCGGGGGCTCAAACCGAGATCCTTATGCCGATCCTTGCACTTTGTGCCACGTGCGCTTAACCCACTGTGCTACCCCCGCCCGACTCTCCCGTGTACTTACATTCTGAAAGATATAAGCTAGACAATTTTTAAAATTTTTTTCATTTTAAAAAATTACATGTCAACAGGGGTATTTTTTTTTTTTCATTTTAGAAGTAAGGAAACACAGCCCAAACAATTGCCGGGCCAGTGTCGCAGGAGAGGAACCAGGAACTTAGGAGAGGAACCAGTGGGATTAACCAATACCCTGCATGCAGGGTGGGTCTCAGGCAAAACAATGATTATGTAAATAGACCACAGCATCATTGATGCAGCATGGAGCAGGGGGGCTGCCTGACAAAGAATAGTAATGTTCTTTGATTCCCAGAGTAAAAATGATGTCATCCTCTTAAAAGGGTTCTCTTTTTCCACACTACACAGATCTCTGAGGAGAGATCAGGGATTCTATAGAAATGAACTGTGGCATGGGCTCTTTGGAATATAACTAAAATAGGACTACTAACTATCTACCAACCAGAGACCTCCCACCCTAGCAACTCTTCATATGAAGTATTCCAGCCTTTACATTCATGGTTAGTCAACAATTTGTTTGGCTCTATATGGTAACTCTTTTTTCCTTCTTCACCCCATAATGACCCTGGGTCCATACTCCCAGAGGGATAAAGAATAGAAAAGTTATCAGGAGAGGGGATGGGATACAGAGTTCTGGTGGTGGGAATTGTATGGAGTTGTGCCCCTCTTATCCTATGTTTTTTGTTAGTGTTTCTTTTTTTACAACAGCTAAAAAATTATTTACTTATTCCCTTTTGTTGCCCATGTTGTTTTATTGTTGTAGTTATTATTGTTGTCATTGTTGGATAGGACAGAGAGAAGTGGAGAGAAGAGTGGAAGACAGAGAGGGGGAGAGAAAGATAGACACCTGCAGACTTGCTTCACTGCCTGTGAAGTGACTCCCCTGCAGGTGGGAAGCTGGAGCTCGAACCGGGATCCTCACACCACTCCACATGCGCTTAACCCTCTATGCTACCACCCGGCTACCCAGCATTTCTTTTTTTATAAATAAAAAAGAAATGGACTTTGGATAACACAAATACTCACAATTTGTAGTTAATCAGAGGACTTTAAAAATTGATTTAATAATGATCGTCAAGACTGTAGGACAAGAGGGGTACAATTCCACATAATTTCTACCACCAGAGTTCTGAATTCCATTCCTCCATTGGGAGCTTCCCTTTTCTTTATCCTTCTGGGAACATGGACCCAGGATCATTATGGGGTACAGAAGGTGGAAGGTCTGGCTTCTGAAATTGCTTCTCTGCTGGACATGGACATTAGCAGGTTGATCCATATCCCCAGCCTATCTCTATCTTTGCCTAGTGGGGCAAAGGTCTGGAGAGGTGGAGTTCCAAGGTACACTGGTGAGGTCATCTGTCCAGGGAAGTCAGGTTGGTGTCCTGGTAGCATCTTCAACTTGGTGGCTGAAAAAGAATTATGATATAAAGCAGAACAAATCGTTTACTAATTAGGAATCTAAATGTAAGACTATAGCAGATGAAATTTAGGGTCTCCATTTTGGAAAAGGCTAGTAGGTCTATTTTAGGTATATTACAAGGGGCCCATGACTTTACTAATTTTTGCCTGAGCCCGACAACTAACATGCAGGTAGACTAAAGATATTGTCTGGGGAGATGGTGTCAGAGTTGGAAACAGGACTAGAAAGCTAGATCAGGGCAGAAAGTAGCTCCCAAATATGGGAAAAGTATATAAATATTGTTAACCGTAAACCCCATCAATTTGATCTGGGGCTCATATTCAGCACAGGAGCCTGTGTAACTTCTGCATCCCTGTAGGTCTGAGTTTGCATTCTGTGGTCATAGCTAGGAACATTTTAGGCTGCACTCATTGCAGGACCTGTCTTCCTTTAGTGGCAGAGCACGTTGATCCAACTTCCCTTCGGAGAATGGGGCAATTCCTACCAATGTTGACCCACATTAAGGATAAGGTCCTGTAGAGGGTCTAGTATGTTGTTCCTGAAGGAGATGACCAGTGACATTGGAGAGAGGTATTTTTTTTTTTAATTTAAGAAAGGATAAATTAACAAAACCATAGGGTAGGAGGGGTACAACTCCACACAATTCCCACCACCCAATCTCCATATCCCAATCCCTCCCCTGATAGCTTTCCCATTCTCTAGCCCTCTGGGAGCATGGACCCAGGGTCATTGTGGGTTGCAGAAGGTGGAAGGTCTGGCTTCTGTAATTGCTTCCCCGCTGAACATGGACATTGACTGGTTGGTCCATACTCCCAGTCTGCCTCTCTCTTTCCCTGGTAGGGTGGGTCTCTGGGGAAGCGGAGCTCCAGGACACATTGGTGGGGTCTTCAGTCCAGGGAAGCCTGGCCGGCATCCTGATGACATCTGGAACTTGGTGACTAAAAAGGGAGTTAACATACAAAGCCCAACAAATTGTTGAGCAATCATGGACCCAAAGGTTGGAATAGTGGAGAGGAAGTCTTAGGGGGGGTACTCACTGCAGACTCTAGTGTACTTCTGCTTTCAGGTATATATTTTGCAGTAGTTTATGGATACATGTGAACATATGCTCGGAGAGAGGTATTTGTTAGAGGCCCAACATGTTTATGTGGGAATCCCAGGATTCCCTGACTAGGACCCTGGATGATGGGGTGGTCTGGTAGTGATCAAAAGAGCCATCATTGAAGTATGCAAGTCTCTTATCTTTATTCAGCTTTTATAGTCCTTACCTTGTCTGACAAGGTCAGCCTTGGAGTGACTGAGGAAAGTGAAATGTGAGGAGGGTATCTAGGTCTGAGTAGAAACTATTTGATGAATAGTACTGTATGGTACCTAATTAAAAAAAAGTGTCTTTCTACTTGTTTGCTGTTCTTACTGAGTCACTGCAAACGATTGTGCACTTTTACATTCAGATACATATTTTCCCTTAACTTATGGATACGTACACATGTGCTCTGTCACATGGGCCCTTGTCTTTATCTAGGTTCTGTGTCTCTGTTAGGAGGTGCACCATCCAATGTGGAGTTGAGGCGTCTTATGAGCTAGGAACAGTCTCACCAGAGCACTGTAGCAGAAGAGTTGAGATTCCACACCTGGCGTCTGGACACAATTGAAATGAAACATGTTGAGGTGACTAATCAGAGGATTTTTACATCAAAGTGATCACTGGGACTCTCTGGGTGGGTCAAGCAAAAGGATGTTCAGTTTTGGAATGATGGGATAGAAAGATCAGACTTTTTTTTTTGTGATTTTCTTGAAGTTCTTTTTTTTATTGATTTTTTATTTAAGAAAGGATTAATGAACAAAAACATAAGGTAGGAGGGGTACAACTCCACACAGTTCCCACCACCCAGTCCCCATAACCTACCCCCTCCCATGATAGCTTTCCCATTCTCTAGCCCTCTGGGAGCATGGACCCAGGGTCGTTGAGGGTTGCAGAAGGTAGAAGGTCTGGCTTCTGTAATTGCTTCTCCGCTGAACATGGGTGTTGACTGGTCGGTCCATACTCCCAGTCTGCCTCTCTCTTTCCCTAGTAAGGTGTGTCTCTGGGGAAGCTGAGCTCCAGGACACATTGGTGGGGTCTTCAATCCAGGGAAGCCTAGCCAGCATCCTAGTGGCATCTGGAACCTGGTGATTGAAAAGAGAGTTAACATTTGAAGCCAAACAATTTGTTGAGCAATCATGGATCCCAAGCTTGGAATAGTGGAGAGGAAGTGTTAGGGAGGTACTCACTGCAAACTCTAGTGTACTTCTGCTTTCAGGTATATATTTTGCAGTAGTTTATGGATACGTGTGCACATAAGCTCTCTCTCTCACAGAAACTGGTGTATATCTAGGTTATGGGACTTTGTTAGAAAGTGAACTACCTGAGATGAAATTAGAGTGTACTATAAAAGGAAAGGTCTCACCCGAGTAATGAAGCTGAAGGGTTGTCATTCCACACGTGAAGTCTCTGGATACAGTCTGAGGTGAAGCGTGTTGAGGTGGCAATCGTTGCTTTGGTTAGGTTGTGATCAGCGGATGCAATATTATTTGGTTTGGATTGGGAGAGGCATATGGGAAAGTGGGCCCTATCCAAGGGTTCCAGGACTGGGGGAAGTAGGGGCTCTATAGTGAAGATGTGAGGTTCCTGCTGTCTTAGGGTTCAAAAAGACAATCGATAGTTAATATTATCATCACATTATTTGTTAATTGAGAAAGATCAGACATTTTAGAAGAGGAACAGAAAAGGTTCAAGGTTTCAGTTTGGTTCTTTTTGTTTTGGCCAGATGATTACTTATCAATTACTCATTCAGCTAGTGTTTGAAAGAACAGAAATGACTTCTACCTTAATGGATTTTTTCAATGAGGGATTAATGTTTGGAGACATTTAAATTCTGTACAACACAGAACTACTAAATTCCTTTTATTCTTTTTAAAACCTCTGCTTATAAGCATTAAGGGATTGATTATCTTAATTCTACAGAGACAGAAATTTTCAAGTTGAAAAAGTAACCTATTCCATAGTATTACAGAAATTACAAATATCAGTCTATCATGATAAATACCTTACATGATAAACATTACATCTGTGGCTATTGCAGAGAATATGTTTAATTTAATTTAATTTTATACTTTATAAGTATTCTTACTTGACAAAAACAGTTATTCTCTTCACCATAGAAGAGATCCAAAAGGCCGAGAAACACATGAAAAAATGCTCCAAGTCTTTGATTGTCAGAGAAATACAAATAAAGACAACAATGAGATACCACTTCACTCCTGTGAGAATGTCATACATCAGAAAAGGTAACAGCATCAAATGCTGGAGAGGGTGTGGGGTCAAAGGAACCCTCCTGCACTGATGGTGGGAATGTCAATGGGTCCAACCTCTGTGGAGAACAGTCTGGAGAACTCTCAGAAGGCTAGAAATGGACCTACCCTATGATCCTGCAATTCCTCTTCTGGGGAGATAGCCTAAGGAACACAGCATATCCATCCAAAAAGATCTGTGTACACATATATTCTTGGCAGCACAATTTGTAATAGCCAAAACCTGGAAGCAACCCAGGTGTCCAATAACAGATGAGTGGCTGAGCAAGTTGTGGTATATATACACAATGGAATACCACTCAGCTATAAAAAAGGTGACTTCACCGTTTTCATCCAATCTTGGATGGACCTTGACAAATTCATGTTAAGTGAAATAAGTCAGAAATAGCAGGATGAATATGGGATGATCTCACTCTCAGGAAGAAGTTACAAAACAAGATCAGAAGAGAAAACACAAGTAGAACCTGAGTTGGAGTTGGTGTATTGCACCAAAGTAAAAGACTATGGGGTGGGGGTGTGGGGGGAGAATACAGGTCCAAGAAGGATGACAGAGGACCTAGTGGGGGTTGTATTGTTATATGGAAAACTGAGAAATGTTATGCATGTGCAAACTATTATATTTACTGTTAATGTAAAACATTAATTCCCCAATAAAGAAATTGAAAACAACAACAAAATAACCAGTTATTCTCTCATATTCTTTTTCTAAATTTTTTAAATCTTTATTTATTTTCCCTTTTTTGCCCTTTTTATTGCTGTTGTAGTTATTATTGTTGTTGTATTATCTCATTTTATATGTCATAGGAATATTAAAACAAGAGGATCTGAAGTTGAAGTTGATATAGAAAGCTTTGAGGAAGAAGGCTACAGGATTTACAGCTCAGTTTTCTTAAAATTCTCTTAACCATTTACCCCTGAACTGTGAAGGAACTTCTGCAGAACCCATTAAGACTCTACTTAAAAATGTGGAAAATACAAAAGACAATAGAAGTTCTGCCCATACTCTCCTTTCCTCCGTAAACCCTACCTCTTAATAACTTATGTAGAGCAGAGGGTGATGTTTCCACATTTATCACCAAATCAGTCTCTGTTAGAAGCTCTCTCTCCTTTTTACCTAAGTGCTATCTGCTGTTTTAGTAAGTCCCTGGACATCCATCTGCTTTATCCTCTGGAACCATGGAGCCTTTTACTCTTTCCTAGCCCTGACCAATTCCAAAAGCCTAGATAGATCCAAACCTCAGCATCATAATCTTAATCACAGTCCATATAATTCACAGCACTTGTGCCTATTTGACTTGGAAGACCTTGAAGATCACAGAAATAAGAATATCACAGGGAAATATGTTAGGTATTAAATGTTCCTGTTTCCTTGACTAGGGATGACAATATAATCTATCTCATTTACAGGACTCCCTCAACAAGGACTTCCCTCCCTTCCTTCCTCCCTCCTTTCTTTCCTCTCTTCCCCCCTCCCTTCTGCCCTCCCTTCCTTTTCCTTCCTTCCTTCCTTCCTTCCTTCCTTCCTTCCTTCCTTCCTTCCTTCCTTCCTTCCTTCCTTCCTTTCATTTCTTTCTTTTTTGCCAACAGCATTATAGCTGGAACAAGTGACCATTTCTGCTTCTCTTCTTTCTCCTTTTTTTTCTTAGTCTCCTCCTTTTTCTTCTCCCCTTTCTTCCTTTTTCTTCTTTTTTTTGGGATAGAAACCAGAATAGGAAGAGAGATGGACAGAAACAGAGACACTTGCAACCTTGATTTATGTTAGATAATGCAATTTTCCCACTACAATTGGGGATTGGACACTTGCCCTTCACAAGTTGGGACTGGGGACTTGAACCATGGTCCTTATGCATGGCAACTTTTGCACTTCACTGGGTACACCACTATTCATTCCCAACAAAGTCATTCTTGTTATAGTCTTCCTACCCTGAATCTACAGTCACATTTCTCAGAATAAGCCACTCACTTGTTTATTTTGTGTGAGTATACACCCATAGGAAGTCTTGCTTTTATGGTTCCAAGACTTTCTTTCACCCCCAAACTGACTTCTCCCTCCTGTCTTCTGTTCTCTGTGGGAAACTGATCACTAAAATATCCTCTGAGACATTTTTAGGAAAGTTAAGAGTAATTCTGGACAGATGAATTTTATCAAAATAAGGGAGAAATAACCCTTATCATTTCAAGTCCTGGCACTTTTAGCACCACCTCTCCCATTAGATTTTGCTAAGTAAAGACACAGAAAAAAATGTGAACATACATGACTCTCTCAGAGACAGGATCCATATTAATATTAAAAAGAAGAACTATTTGTACAGATGGCACTATAATATGTCAAGACTTCCCCCACTCACAGTGCCTATAACGTTGAAGATAATTTTTGCAAGGAATTACAATTTCTCAAGTCTGATTTATTTCAAACTTGCAGGAAATATAGGTATACAGATGGAACTATTTCAATTTGCTGTAATGATTTAGATGTTTCAGTAAGAACAATTTAATAAAACTAACACATTTACAAAGTCCAGTGTAACAGGTCAGAATATATACTGCTCAAGCATGTATGTATATTTAAGCAATCTGGGTGCAAAGTAGGTTCCTGTTTTTATAATATTTCTGCTCCAGTCCATGCACTGAGTCTGAGAGATGTCTACTAGTGAGTCACCCCAAACAATGTTAGCTTCCAATTTTTCCAAAGTTGTTTCTGACAGGTATGTAGAAAAAAGAAAATGGTGTACTTACATTTTTGGCAACCTAACACTAGTCATATATTATTTAAAGTGATGTAAACTTTATTTTAAATTTTATTATTTATTTTTTATACAGCTCCTGAGTATATTTTAAATTCTCTTTTAATTTTTTTATCATTGTTGTGGTTATGATTGTTGTTATTATTGATGTCGTTGTTGTTGGATAGGACAGAGAGAAATGGAGAGAGGAGGGGAAGACGGAGAGGGGGAGAGAAAGATAGCCACTTGCAGACCTGCTTCACTGCTTGTGAAGCGACCCCCCTGCAGGTGGGGAGCCAGGGGCTCGAACTGGTTTCCTTAACACTGGTGCTTGTGCTGGTCCTTGCGCTTTGCGCCATGTGCGCTTAATCCGAGGCTCTACCGCCAGACTCCCTTATTTGTTTATTTTTATTAAAGGAATAATGCTTTACAGTTCAGTCATGGACATATGCAGACAATTTCATTATGTAATAGGCCCCCAAAGTTTTCTTCTTATTCCCCCACTTTCTCCCTCCCCATAATCCGTTGCTTTGGTGTAATACACCATATCCAGTCCCTGTTTCACTTTGTGCTCTTCGTCCCTACTTTACTAAGTCCTGCTAATAAGTGAGATCATCTGGTATTCATCCTTCTCTTTTTGGTTTATTTTACTAAACATGATGCCTTCGAGTTTTATTCAAGAGGTTTCAGAGGTGACCACCTCATCGTTTTTTAATAGCTGAGTAGTATTCCATCATATATATATATATATCACAGTTTGTACGATATATGACATCTGATCTTGAACATCAGGATTTTTTCCAGGTTCTGGAGATTACAAACTGTACTGTTATGAACATAGGTCTACATAGGTATCTTCTGATTGGTGTTTCTGTTTCCTTTGGGTAAATTCTCAGGAGAGGAATCACTGGGTCCTAGGGTGAGTCCATTCCAAGTGTTCCAATAAGGCTCCAAACTGTTTTCCACAGTGGTTAGACCATGTTGCACTTCCACCAGCAGTGAAGAAGTGCCCATTTTTCTCTACATCCTCTCCATCATTTGTCATTTCTGTTCTTTGCCATGTATGACATTCTCACAGGTGTAAAGTGCTATCATGTCTTTATTTGCATTTCTCTGATGATCAACGACTTTAAGCACCTTCTTATAATGATATAAACTTTTAAGTGGTTAATGTTGACATTCTTAATTAAGAATCAGTTCAAATAGAATGTGAATATCATTTTAACAAGTGTCAAATGTTAAGTGTCACCATTACATTTTATACATAGTTTACCAATTGCTTTTTCACTAAAAGCACATGTTAGCCAGAAATATATCCTCCAAATGAATCTGACTTTGAAGGCTTTCAAGTAAATGTGGATTTTAAAGGTCATAAAAATAGAAGAAAAACCTTATTATACTTAGAATATATCAGGTGAAATATGCATAAACATTTCTTCTTTAGTAGATCACTGGTAATATTTGACATATATTTTATTTTTTAAATTTTTATTTGTTAGTAATAGTTTGCTACAAGATTGTAAGATTACAATGTGTAGTTCCACACTACACCTACCACCAAAGTTCTGTATTCCTACCTTCCCACTTCTCAATGATAACCACTGTAGTTCTTATAAGTCTTACAGTTTGCTTGTGTCAGTTTTGTTTGGATTATTTTTTTGGCAAGTTTATGTAAATCAGGTCTCTAGATTCCACATATGAATGAAACCATCTGGTAGTTGTCTTTCTCCTCTTTACTCATTTTGCTAAGTACAGTCACCTCCAGTTCTATTAATTTTGTCCCAAAGGACTCAATATCATCTTTTTGATTGCATAGTCATATTCCATGGAATATATATTCCATAACTTCTTTAGCTAGTCGTCTGATGATGAGCATCTAGGCTGCTTCCATTCTTTGGCTATTATGAATAATGCAGCTATGAACATAAGGGTGCATATGTCCCATCTAATTAGTGCTTGAGTGGCCACTGGATAAATGCTTAAGACTGGTATTGCTGGGTCATAAGGTACTTCCAATTTTATTTAAGGACTCTCCATACAGTCTTCCAAAGGGGCTGTACCCATTTGCATTCCCACCAACAGTGAAACCGTGTGCCCTTTTCTCCACAGTCTCTCCATCATCCATCATTTCCTGGTTTTTTGATGTAAGCCATTCTCTCAGATGTGAGATGATACCTTAGTGTAGTTTTAATTTGCATTTCTCTAATGACAAGTGAAGTGGAGCATTTCTTCATGTGTCCGTCGGCCATGTGTATCTCTTCTTTAGAATACTGTTTAGTTCTTTAGCCCACTTTTTTATTGGGCTATTTTTTGCTTCTTTTGAGATTCATATCAATTCTGCATAGCTGCAAAGCTGTCGCTTGTCTGATGTGTGATGTGCAAATATCTCCTCCTGTTAATGGGTTGCATGGTTATTCTGCGGCTACAGACAGACTATGACCCACATAGTCAACGACTGCCACCTCTCCAGATTCAAAGGAGGTCTCGAAACTTTACATCAGGCTCAACCTGACGCTGTTGACTGGCTATTGAAGAAGGGCAAACGCTAGAAGAAGAAGATGGTGTCGTTTGATTATGATGTAATATAATCCCATTTATTTACTCTTGTTTTCATATAATATCATTTATTTACTCTTGTTTTCATTTTCCATGCCCAGGGGGAGAGTCTTCTAACCTTGCCACCTCATGATCAGAAAAGATGCTATTTTATCGAACCAAAGTAAAAGACTCTGGGGTGGGTGGCTGGGGAGAATACAGGTCCATGAAGGATGATAGAGGACCTAGTGGGGGTTGTATTGTTATATGGGAAACTGGGGAATGTTATGCATGTACAAACTATTGTATTTACTGTTGAATGTAAAACATTAATTCCCCAAAATCAATTGTATGTCTCAAAGTTTCTCAAAAGACAAACTGAATCTTTTTAATATATAGGCTATGTATTTGATATGCAGACTCTCTCAAAAGCCTAGACCAAGTAGATTAGAAGCATCCAATAGCACAGCTATATACAAGATACTGGGTACTGTACAGCAAACCATAACAAAGGGACTTTTCAAAGTTAACCCAAATAACAAATAATGTGATGATAATATTAACTATCGATTGTCTTTTTGAACCCTAAGACAGCAGGAACCTCACATCTACACTATAGAGCCCCTACTTCCCCCAGTCCTGGAACCCTTGGATAGGGCCCACTTTCCCGTGTGCATCTCCCAATCCAAACCAAATAATATTGCATGCGCCGATCACAACCTAACCAAAGCAACGATTGCCACCTCAACATAATTCACCTCAGACTATATCCAGAGACTTCACGTGTGGAATGACAACCCTTCAACTTCATTACTCGGGTGAGACCTTTCCTTTTATAGTACACTCTAATTTCATCTCAGGTAGTTCACTTTCTAACTAAGTCCCATAATCTAGATATGCACCAGTTTCTGTGAGAGAGAGCTTATGTGCACATGTATCCATAAAATACTGCAAAATATATACCTGAAAGCAGAAGTACACTAGAGTTTTCAGTGAGTACCTCCCTAACACTTCCTCTCCACTATTCCAAGCTTGGGATCCATGATTGCTCAACAAATTGTTTGGCTTCGTATGTTAACTCTCTTTTCAATCACCAGGTTCCAGATGCCACCAGGATGCTGGCCAGGCTTCCCTGGATTGAAGACCCCACCAATGTGTCCTGGAGCTCAGCTTCCCCAGAGACACACCTTACTAGGGAAAGAGAGAGGCAGACTGGGAGTATGGACTGACCAGTCAACGCCCATGTTCAGCGGGGAAGCAATTACAGAAGCCAGACCTTCTACCTTCTGCAACCCTCAACGACCCTGGGTCCATGCTCCCAGAGGGCTAAAGAATGGGAAAGCTAACATGGGAGGGGGTGGGTTATGGGGATTGGGTGTTGGGAATTGTGTGGAGTTGTACCCCTCCTACCTTATGTTTTTGTTCACTAATCCTTTCTTAAATAAAAAATTAAAAAAAAAACAGAAAGAAAAAAAAATTAATTCCCCAATAAAGAAATAATAAAAAAGGAAAGATGCTATTTATGATTTCAATATTCACATATTTATGAAGGGTGTCTGTATCTTAACACATGGTCGATCCTCAAGAATGTTCCATATGCATTTGAAAAGAATGTATACTCTTTTTTTTTTTGGGGGGGAAGAAAGGTTCTGAATATATCTGCTAAATTCATCTCATCTATGACTATATTTAAAGCCTCTATGTCCTTGCTGACTTTTTGTTCTGATCTGTCTCTTGCTAGGAGTGGTGTGTTGAGGTCTCCAACTAAAACTGCACTGTTGTTGATGTCTTCCTTAGGTCAAAAATAGATAAACTATAAAGGTGGGATCAGAAAGAAATCACAGTGGAAATATATAGGCCATCTATAAGCCAACAAAAAGGAGTTAAAAGGACAAAGAAAGCAAAACCCTGAGTCACCCAACCCCCAACACCCATTCTGGTTTGGGGAAATAGGGCAGAGAATAACAGACCCACCTACCTGTGGAGTTAAAATCACCAAAGGGGAACCTTTTGTCAGAAATCAGTGGGAGGCATCTGGAGTTGCTCCACTGCATTCCAACTAAGGGATACTTTGGAAGAAAGAGTATTTACCTCCCCATAGTCTGACTTGCTTATAGGCTGACTGTTTGTTATTGTCTTAGCTTGTTCGGTCATTGTTGGATATTGGCTGAAGTTTTTATTTTGCCATTGCATTTGCCTTTGAGAGACATACATATTGTTGTTTCGCCCTGCCAGGCTGGGCTAGCTTCACGGGCGGTGGAGAGACAACCAGGGACTCATGGCTGAGCTGGGAAGCAGTATCTCATTTATTAATCAGATACATCACCTTTTATGCATCTCTTCACCACAAGTGGCAAGCGAAAAGAAATGACTAGGAGAGGGGGCGGAGCAAAAAAAGAGCGTGAACAGAACATAGAAAGCTTCCATCTAACCAGTGGGGATTAAACCAATACCCTGCAGGCAGGGCGGGACCCAGGTAAAACAGTGATTATGTAAATAGACCACATTGTAAGTAATACAAGGGAACCTAATGTGATGATCAAAACAGAAGGTCTTAGAAGCAGAATTTAGAAGCAGACCAACAGTGCCCCTCTACATTTTCTTATTTTTACTTATTTTCTTTCTCTCTGATTTGATAAATCTATCTTTTCACTTTTGTTATGGTTATTGTATTGGATAAGTGATTGATTTGGTTCTCTTTTGGGGAAGCCTTTGGATTGGAGCTACTCTTTTGTTTTTATTATTGACTTTTTTTCTTTTATCATTTTTTTTGACATCATTGTTGTTATATTTATTGAGATTTATTTGTGAGTTCATATGTGACAGGAATCTGGTTTGGTGTGTCTTTGACTTCTGTCTCTCTAGCCTTCATTGCTTTTGTTGCATTGGCTGGTGGTGGATGGTGTTCCCTTCAGTGGAAGGGATTTTATTGCACTTAGCTGGTATATTTTGTTTGTTTTGTTTCTTTTTTCGTCTTCTCCTTCTTTTTATCTTACTAATTTATTTAATTTTTTATTATTATTATTTTACCTGATTTCTGGTTTAATTCATCTTCACATTTGTTGCATTTGCTGATTTTGTTGATATTTGCAATACTATTTGTGGGAGAACTTTGGTTTAGCATGGATGTCCCTTGCACAACACAATAACTGAACAGCAACATCCAGGACACAAAAGCACAAAACACACCAAAGAAAAAAATATGGTTAAATAAAAAACAATTAAATCAACTACAACAATGGATCAGAAGAGGAGCCCAGAAGACATTCCAAGTAAGCCAGAAGCAATTAAAAGGAGGAAAATACTCAAACATTAATTGATACATTAACCTCAGGAGTGAGAAAAACTTTTGAGGAAAATGTTATCAGAAATAACCAATGAGACTATGAAAGAAAACACGAGGTAATTAGGGAACTGAAAGCTGAAGTAGCTGAGAGTTTAAAAGCCAGCTAGCAGAACAAGCTAACACTGTAACTGAACAAAGTAAAAAAAAAATAGCTGAACTGAAGAAGAAAGTTGAGGGAAGGAAGATCTGAATAATAGAAGCTGAAAACAGAAATAGCCAGACTAAGGATGAATTAGAGAAAAATAAGAAAGAAGTAAAAGAGCTAAAAAAGAGACTGAGAGACACTGAAAACAACAACAGAGACATATGGGATGACCTCAAGAGAAGAAACATATGCATAATTGGGCTACCAGAGGAAGAAGGAGAGGAAGGGAAGAAGGCATTCTAGAGGAAATAACAGAAGAAAATTTCTCAGCCTTAAACAACAGAAAGGACATTAAAATTCAAGAACCCCAGTGAGTCCCAATGTTGGTTCTTTGAAGAATTAAACACAATTAACAAACCTTTAGTCAGACTTACTAACAAACAAACAAAAAACAAATGGGAGAAGACTCAAATAAATTGACTTGTAAGTGGTAGAGGAGATATCACAACAGATACCACTGAAATCCAAAAAATCGTGAGAAGATTCTATGAACAACTATATGCCACCAAGCTAGAGAATCTGGAAGAAATGGAAGAATTCTTAGAAACACACCCTTCCAAAACTGACCCTAGAAGAACTACAAGACCTAAATGGGCCAATCACAGACAAAGAAATTAAAAGTTTTTATTTTAATTAATTAATTAATTATTTTTTTATTTAAGAAAGGAGACATTGGCAAAACCGTAGGATAGGAGGGGTATTGAAACAATTTTTAAGAACCTTCCCAACAATAAAAGTCCAGGATCAGATGGTTTTACAAATAAATTCTACAAAAAATTCAGGAAACAGTTAATACCTGTACTTCTAAAGCTTTTCCAAAAAATTGAAGACACAGGAATACTCCCTTCCACCTTCTATGAAGCCAACATCACCCCAATACCAAAATCATATGGAGACACAACAAACAAGGAAACTACAGACCAATATCTCTGATGAATATAGATGCTAAAAAACTGAACAAGATCCTAGTCAATCAGACACAGCAGTATATTAAAAAGCTTGTTCATCACAACCAAGTTGGATTTATCCCAGGAATGCAAGGCTGGTTCAATATATGTAAGTAAATTAATGTGATTCATCACATCAATAAAAGTAAGACCAAAAACTACATGATTACTTCAACAGATGCAGAGAAAGCTTTTGGCAAAATCTAACACCTGTTCATGGTCAAAACATTACAGAAAATGGGAATAGATGGAAAATTCCTTAAGATAGTGGAGTCCATATACAGCAAAACTACAGCCAATGTCATACTCAATGGGCAGAAGCTGAAAACATTCCCCCTCTACTCGGGGACTAGATAAGGCTGTCCATTATCACCATTACTCTTCAATATAGTATTGGAAGTTCTGTACTTTCTAATTAATCACTTAGTTCTTGAATTGATTTCATGAGTTTTATGAACTCAATATTTGTCACTTTTTCCTAGATGTTATTGTCTGGTCATTCAGGATTTCTGTTATTACTGTCTGTGCATTTCTCAGTTTCCTCATTTGGTGTGGATTTCATTGTTGTACCAGCAGGAGGTGCTGCAGCTAAGGCATTTGGTTTCCTTGTTTATCTTGGTAGGGGAAGGAGATTTTTATCCTGAGTGACTGGCCAGTTCTGTGACCTTGATGTCAATATACGCTTTCCCTGCTGCTGTTCTAGCCTCTGGGGGACAACAGCAATGGAGACTCAAGAAGTCACAGTTTTAAAATGAGTTTTTTTTCCTCTTTCTTTTTAATAGTCCTTTTATTGCTAAAATTTGGATCTGGAAGTGGTGTGTCTTTGCTGTCAATCTAATTTGGTGCCTGCTGTCTCTGAGTCCTGGAAATTGCTCACTCACCCCCGTTCATTCCTCAAACCACATGTGTCTGTACTTACCTGTGACTTAGGTAATTTCTCTCTCTCTTTCTCTCTCTCCCTTCCTTCCTTCCTTCCTTCTTTCCTTCCTTCCTTCCTTCCTTCCTTCCTTCCTTCCTTCCTTCCTTCCTTTCTTTCTTTTTTCAATCATTGTTTCTTTAACTCAGACCCAGAAGTGGTGTGCCTCAGCTGCTAGTCTGGTGCAAGCTGTCCCTAAATATAGTCTCCTAGTCCTGGAAATCACTCCCTCAGCCCCTGATGTCTATGAGCCACACAAGTTTGTACTCACTTGTGGCTTGGTGAGCTTGAAGAGATCCTCGTTGCACTTTGTTGAGTTTTCAGGTGATTTTCCTTTCTTTTCCTAGTTGATGGGGAAAGCAAATACATGGCAGCGGCTACTCCATAGCCATGCTTCTGGAAATCCCTATGTATTTTATTTGAAAATATAGTCATGAGCTACTACTCGCTTTGTCTCTTCTCAGCCTTTGAGGTGTAAGATTAGAGATTGGCATATCATCACATATTTATTTTTGCTTCAAGAAGGTAGTTTGTAAACTTATCTTCATTGATTTAACCTTTAATGAGATTTCATGTCTTATTTTTTTATATAAACTACAAGAGTCAACTAATACATAGAAGGTATTATAATTGTGTCCCTAAGGCTTAGCAAAGAGCAGCATTACTTATTTTCTCTATTTAAAAAAATCTTTTGTTTAAATACTTATTTATTTACTACCTTTTGTTGCTTTTTATTGTTATAGTTATTATTGTTGTTATTGATGCCATTGTTGTTAGATAGGACAGAGAGAGATGGAGGGAGGAGGGGAAGACAGAGGGGGGAGAGAAAGATAGACACCTGCAGACCTGCTTCACTGCCTGTGAAGCAACTTCCCTGTGGGTGGGAAGCCAGGGGCTTGAACCAGGATCCTTATGCTGGTCCTTGTGCTTCGTGACACCTGTGCTTAACCCACTGCACTACCACCTAACTCCATATTTTCTCCATTTTTTACACAGGCATTTGGAGTTTCTTAACAGCTGCCTGACTAATAAGGCAAGGCATTTACTTTCTAATATAGAAACAAAGAAGTAATACTACTAAGCATTCTTGTAAACTAGATCATAGCCACATAGTATATATTCTGAAGAAGTTGAGCTGCAATGAATGAATAACCTGAAACTCTAACTGGGCTAATTTATTTATTTATTTTTTTTGCCTATCCCATTTTTCATAAGACTAAATGCAAAGCTTTTCAGAAAGGGGAAAAAAGGCCTAATGGCATCATTATCAACATGCACACAGAATATTAATCAAGTAATGAACAATGTCAGAAAAGGGTGGGTAAGATTTATTTATGGAGAACTTTTTTTATTGACATATGCTGGGATCTTGCACAGAGGCAATCTTCTTTAACTTTCATTGAAATACTATGAGGTGATGATTTAAATGACTGAATTTTTGTATGACATTGACTTAAAAAAATTCTGGACACAGCCATGACATCCAGAAACAATCCAAAAAACTGTTTTTTCCTCCTTTGATTTTTTTTTTTACATCTTGGCATAAATCTGAAACATTTAATCCTGAAAACTGTATGAGTTATGGGCGGGGCAGAGAGTGCAATGATTATGTTAATAATTCTCATGCCTAAGGATTCTAACCATGGTTCTTTTATTGAGTTTATACTGTTTAAACAACCTTAAAATCATACTAGAAAGGACTTCCAATTATAATGGAGTTATCAATTATAGTAAACTTCTAATCTGCTACAAGTTTTGTTTCACAAGTAAGTGAATTACAGCTGTCAATTCTTCACATGAAAAAGCATCTACTCAAATGGAATCCCTGGAAACCCATTTGGACCCCTGTTCTCTGACATCACCCACAAGATGGCATGACTACAACACACCCCTGGAAAACAATGATGTGGCCTGGCACGACCTGAAGAAACTGATTCACAGACTCCAAAGCTCACTCTCTACAGAAAAGTGGAATTCCAGTGGCTGACATTCCCCATTGAGACAGATGTGCAGCGTTTCATCCCCTGGCATTTCTTTTGTGGTCATCTGCTTTGGATTGACACTTCCATTGAACTTACTGGTACACCTCTTGGACACTTTATACAACTTTACAGAAGTTTCCTTTTATGCTTCTGGGTTTCTCAAAGACTGACAGCAGCAATCCATAGACTTTGCAGCCATCGGCCTTGGGACTCTATAGGACATGCCCCCTCACCTGTAGGCCCTGCCCCCAGAGTCAGGAAACTTCCCCTCCTTACTAGGTCATGCCCACAGAGGCAGGAAATTCCCTTTGAGGCAATAGATGCCCCTGGAGGCAAGAAATGCCCTTTTGCCTGCTAGGTACTTCCCTTTGAGGTAGGAAACGCCCCCCTCAGGCCTCCCCTTGGCATCACACTGGTTCTTGCTGCTCTCCTATTTTGTTCCTCCATGTCTTGTGCCAGTTCTTTTGAAAATGCCTGTATGATATAGGTTTCTGTTCACCCCACACTCCTGATACTATGGCCATTAGTTAAAAAGAAAGGGGGAAATTTTGGTATGCTTCTAATTCTGCTTCTAAAACCCCTTCTGTTTCATTGGTTTAATCCCCTCTGCTTAACACTGTATTCTATTTACATAACCACTGTTAACTAAGCATCGCCCTGCCTACAGGGCATTGGTTTAATCCCCACTGGTTCACGATGTCTTTTTGCTCCGCCCCCTCTTGTAGTCACCCTGATTTGCACCAGTCTCTTTTTGCTCCACCTTCTCTATGTCACATCCTGTTTCTACCCTACTTGGTGAGTATATATAAGGATAGGATTGTGATTATAGATAGTTTAGCTAGCTTAGATTGTGCTTCGTTCCACATGAATAAAGACTGAACTGTGTACCACTCAGCCATGAGTCTCTGGTTGTCTGTCTCCCACCCGCGAAGCTAGCCTGGGATGAAGTGACTCCCTGCAGGTGCAGAGCTGGGGGTTCGAACTGGGATCCTTACACCGGTCCTTGTGCTTTGCACCATGTGTGCTTAACCCGCTGCGTTATCGCCCGAATCCCAGTTAAGAGAATTCTATAGAAAATTTCTGTAGAAAACTGTTAGCTTGTCAAAAGGAGAAGAAATATCTACGAGTAGAACTGAACCTAACAACCCTCATTCACACCATTTAAAATCATATGTCAGGCTCAGGAGAAAAAAAAACAAACTAATGTAGTCATGGGCTCTTTGGAATATAACTAAAATAGGCCTACTAACTATCTACAAAACGGAGACCCCCCAAATCTTCATATGAACTATTCTAGCCTTTAGATTCATGATTAGTCAACAATTTGTTTGGCTTTATCTGTTAACTCTTTTTTCAGCCACCAGGGTTCAGATGCTAACATGATGCCAACCAGCCTTCCCTGGACAATGATCCACCAATGTGTCCTGGAGTCCCTCTTCCCCAGAGCCCTGCCCCACTAGGGAAAGAGAGAGACAGGCTGGATCGACCTGCCAATGCCCATGTTCAGTGGGGAAGCAATTACAAAAGCCAGACCTCCCACCTTCTGCACCCCATAATCACTCTAGGTCCGTACTCCTAGAGGGTTACATAATAGGAAAGCTAGCAGGGGAGGGGATGGGATACGGGGTTCTGGTGGTGGGAATTGTGTGGAGTTGCACCCCTCTTATCTGATGGTCTTGTCAGTGTTTCCTTTTTATAAATAAAAATAAAAAAATCATGGGTTCATTGTTACATTATATGTACTTTAACCTGTATATATCAATTTAAGTGTGAAATATAATAATAGGATATCTTGAAACCTTATCAATTTCCTAAAAATAGTAAATTATTGCAATGTAAGATGAATTTGGCATACATAAGTATATCCTAAATGTCCTATATGAGGGAGGCAACTACAGGATATATTTTACTTTAATTTAGTGACATATATAAACAGGGTGTATATACAATGCATACAGTAGCACTACGTTTCATCATTTACTGTCTTTGCTGTATCCACTTTGTCATTCTGCTCACTATAAATGCTGCTGTGAAGAAGTTTGTGGTGTCTTATACACCTTTCCCATATTTGGGAGCTACCCTCTTCCCTGATCCAGCTTTCTGGTCCTTTTTTCAGCCATGACATCATCTCCCCAGACAATAAATTGGATACACCTGCATATCAGATGTCAAGCTCAGAAACAAAACAAAACAAAACAAAACAAAACAAAACAAAACAAAACAAAACAAAAAACTTGGTATAGTCATGGGCCCTTTGGAATATAACTAAAATAGGCCTACTAATTATCTATAAAATGGAGACCCCCAAGTCTTCATATGAACTACTCCAGCGTTTAGGTTCATGATTAGTCAACAATTTGTTTGGCTTTATATATTAATACATTTTTCAGCCACCAGGTTCCAGATGCTAATATGATGCCAACCAGATTTTCCTGGACAGATGACCCCACCAATGTGTCCTGGAGCTCTGATTCCCTAGAGCCCCACCCCACTAGGGAAAGAGAGAGGCAGGCTGGATTGGCCTACCAATTCCCATGTTCAACAGGGAAGCAATTACAGAATCCAGACCTTCTACCTTCTACATCCCACAATGACCCTGGGTCCATACTCCCAGAGGGTTAAAGAATAGGAAAGCTATCAGGGGAGAGGAAGGGATACGGAGTTCTGGTGTTGGGAATCGTGTGGAGCTGTACCCCTTGTATCCTATAGTTTCTGTCAATGTTTCCTTTTCATAAATAATAATAATAAAAAAGAGGTTTGTAGTCTCTCTTATGACCTAAAATACTGCTGTTAAGGTGTTTTAGATATCAAGTACTCTAACAGTCTAACATTATTCCTTTTTGTGTGATTCACAGTTTTGTTGCTTTCTCACTGAACTATTTCATACCAAATCCAGTATTTTTCCACAAAAGGAAGGTTTTCAGTCCCTTTAGGATATTCTTCAAAGGACTGGGAACAATTTGAATTTTCCAAAAAGCAATTATTTAGTATGCAAACCCATCATTTCATTTTTCATCATAGCAGCTAAATAGGGAACATATTGCTATCACTAATTTGCTCAACTCGGTATTTAGACTTGGTAATTGAATTCTTTTCAATAAGTTTAAAGTGCTTGTAATATGTTTATTATGATGGGAGCGTTTAACATGATCCACACTGAGGTGCTGAATATTCCATTGCATGTAATAAACTTTCAATTTTGGGGTAGCATTTTTCATCTGGATGCCTAAGTTTTAGTAATTTTAGTGTGTTCCTTTAAAGTCTTACACCTGGAACTTGGTAAATATGAGCACAATTTAATCTCTCTCCTTTGAATATGTGTTTCATCCTTTAGATGCTGCAAAGAAGTCTTAAAATTATAATGTCATCCCTGAGCATATCAGCATCTGGAAGGTAACTGAGTTTGTAAAAATTGCAGTACATTTTTATTGTCTAGACTTATTACAAATTTATCAATCTAAAATGCACTTACTGTTACTTAAGTGAATCAATTGTGAAACTAAATTTTGAAAGTGCCCTTAACTTTAGAGAACAGCCACACTCAATGAGTTGTAGATGACCATTAGAGAGGACTTCTGTTTTAAAATTCTCTTCATGCCATTGTGCTCACAGTCCTTAATGCCTCTTCAAGGTAACTTATTAGCTTCTGGTTACTTTCATAAGAATTTAACTTTTTAAAAATAATAAGCAGTGATAGTTTATTAGATATGTGTGCAAACGCCCCGGCAGGATGTTCCACATCGTTTCTGTCACCAGGATGTTAAACTTCTGATTTCTCTAGCTTCATAATGAGCTCTGATGAGTATTTACTTTTATTCCCGATAAAATTCATTGAAAACACTGTTCCTGCTGCTGTATTGATGGCAGAAATGAAAGCTGACTTAGCCATTTCGGTTACAGGCATTTTTTTTTAATGTATAAACTTCAAAATCTCTTTGTCAAATGCAAAATCATTTGGGGTGGACGTTCCATTCTAATAAGTTCATTTTTTAAAATTTTTCCACCAGGATTATGGGTGGGGCCCAGTGCCTGCATGACTCCATCATTCTTGGTGCCCCTCCCTTTTATTTTTTACAATTTCCTTTAGATAAAGGGTGAGAACCATAGAGAAATAGAGACGAGGGAGTCAAAGAGACAAGAGACACTACAGAGCTGCTTCAAGTGCCTCGCCCTGGCAGGCACTCCCATGTGGTGAACTAGAGCTGACACACGTGTCTTGAGCATGACTGTGTATATATCCTACCAGGTGGGCCGCCAGCTGGCCCTTTGAGCTTTCTTTACCCCTCCCCTCAAACCAAAGAACAATATTCTTACTCACTCTAATCAACTCCAGGTGACTCAAAAGTTACTGTTATTTAGTAAAATACCACCTGATTAAGTAATTATGTAAAACATTAAACACAGGGATTCGGGCAGTAGTGCAGTGGGTTAAGCGCACGTTGCGCAAAGCGCGAAGACCGGCATAAGGAACCGGGTTTGAGGAGGAGTAGTTTGACAAGTTGTGAAGCAGGTCTGCAGGTGTCTGTCTTTCTCTCTCCCTCTCTGTCTTCCCCTCCTCTCTCTATTTCTCTCTGTCCTATCAACAACAAGAACAACAACAATGACAACAATAACAACAACGAGGGCAACAACAAGGGCAAAAAAAAGGGAAAAAATGGTCTCCAGGAGCAGTGGATTCATAATGCAGGCACAGAGCCCCAGCAAAAACCCTGGAGGCAAAACAAACAAACAACAACACCAACAACAACACAGTAGTTTCAGAGTATTATCCACTTGATAATTAAATAGCTAAAATTATACGGAGTACTTAGTTTTCTTTTTTTAATATTTATTTATTTATTTACTTTCCCTTTCGTTGTCCTTGTTGTTTACTTAGTTTTCTAAACTATTATAAAACCAAAATTTTAAGTGCGAAAACTTTGCCCTGTATGTTGGGTTACATTTCTGTGTATTAAGCATTAGAGTGGTGGGAGTCTGGGATAATTAAGGAGAATAATCCATAAGTGGTATCAGTTATTGCAGATACAATGACGTCAGTTGCGCATGAGAGTGTTTTGCAGATGCCTATCATGGGGAGACAAGAAATCATACTCATCTCTCTTCAGCTGGGCTGTAGGCCATTACCCCTCCCATAAAGTTATTAAAATGAGTAAATAGCAAATGAATGGTATTGTAATGATAATCCACCTTTTTGTATCACTCTTACTTGAAAAAAAAATCATTTTTTGAACTGAACACTTGTTATATCAGGCTAAAGAAATTTTTGTAAGGGGCTAGGTGGTGGTGTACCCAGTTGTGCATACATATTACAAAGCTCAAAGACCCAGGTTGGAGCTCCCATCTCCCCACCTGCAGGAGAGACGCTTCACAAGAGGTGAAATAGGTCTGTAGGTGTTTATCTTTCTCTCTCTCTATTTCTCCTTCCCCTTTCAATTTCTCTCTGTCCTATCCAATAATAATAGTAAAGAAAATAGGAAGAAAAAAATGGCTGTCAGAGTGGTAAATTCGTAGTTCTGGCACTAAGCCCCATTAATAATCCTGGTGGCAATAAAAAAATAAATTTTGGGGGGCCAAAATTACAGTGGTTGGCCATTAAGTCTTATTTCTGTGTTCTGTGAGTAGAAAGGCTTGTTCTAGTAAGAAGGAAACCTAGGTAATCTTTCAAATAGCCTGCAATTTCATTATATTAAGTTTCTCTTTTAATTCCCATGTCCTCTTTCCTACATACCTGTTTCACTCACATTCACAAGTCGAAATTCCATTCATATGCATCTTCCTCTAAGGAGTATTCATAAAATATTACTATCTGGGTCAATTCTATTCTTATTTATGCCATACCTGCATGCACATTTATAAAAACACTAGCATTTGGTATAAAAATAGACTGGTCATTTGTCTTTTTACTTGCTTGACTCTACACAATTTGAAGGCAGAAGGTATATATTTTTATTAACATTAGCAACCATGAAAGATTTTAGGTAATCTGTAAATGCCTGTTAGGTGAATGAGTGGCACTGGTGTATATGAAATTACAGCTGAAGCAGCAGTATATCTGATAGTGTTTGGCCAATCAGTTTCAAGCACTTCTCACACTGAGAAAGTCTGACGCACAAAAAATATTTCAATTGTTTATAAAGAGAAGTATTTTTAGACTTCTTGGTGTCATATTACATAATTAAATTAGCATTCTGGGAACAATCACTGTTATACAGAGCACTTAACATACCACATTTTTGATAGAAAGGCTGAGTTATTTAATGATTTTAAAATAATATTTATGAGTAATGCAATTCTATTTAAAACATGAAGAGGCATAGAATGTCTATATACTGAGCAAGATGACACTGTTATTCTGTTGGAGAGAAAAGTGAAACAAGAGACATAGCTTTCTTGAAAACTAAGAATAATTTCAGCGGTATATCTTTCGAGTAATTCTATAAATCAAGGTTGATAACCACACAGAATATTTCAATAGGTATCTTAGCAACACATTTCAATAGCTATCCACAAATTTTGATAAAGTTTTATAAAGAATATTTATTTAGTTAGTTAGTTTGAGATAGAGACAGAGTGAATGAAAGAGACTACAGCATTGAAGCTTCATTCAATATGGTGGGAGCTGGGCTTGGCTCTGTGTCATTTACATGGCAAGGCAGTGCACTACTGACACTTTTTGATGGGCCCAAAGGTGGTACTTTTAAGGAAAGTGCAGGAGAGACAGATAATTAGCATCACTTGGCATGTTACTAGTTTATTAGGGGATAATGAAATACCATGGCCTTCTGAAACAAAATAATTCAGCCACATTATACAATGCACTTGTGACATATTAATTTCATTAATAGGAATGGAAGCCAATTATTTAATAAAACTATAACCACATCATTGCAAACAGTGCCAAATATAACCTGATTTAGACCTGCATTTCTGATAAAATTGAAGCCATGATATATATATATATATATATATATATATATATATATATATATATATGACATATAGACAAAATATTTTTTGTTGTGTGTTTGAGTGTTATGGAGAAATAACTTTTTTGTTATTTTTCCACTTCATAAGTACTAGGAAATGTGACATTTCATATGCTATTGCTAATACAGCATGTTAAAATTTGCCCATTATTTACTGGCTCCAAAGTTCTTGTTTATTTGTGGAATAATAATTATTTGTGGAACTCTATGGTGATTATTTTGATAAAAAATATTATACCAACTGCCCAAACTAATTTTACTTTTGTGTTTGTTTTTAAAATGTGCCTAGCATATTAAAAAGGAAAACAGTGAATTTTTAGCAACTTTCCACTTGTATTTTTCACTTGTTTCATTTACATTCAAAGTCTCTTAAAATTAAATTATCCATTGCTAAATTATGACTTGTTAAATTATGTATGGGAAATAACTATCACCTATAACAACTCAAAAGAATGTCATTTGCTTAATCATGTAGATGTTATGTATAAACTTTTCTATTTCTGAGCTTTTCTTTTACCAGTAAAGTCAGTGACTTGAATTCTTTTTTTTTTTTTTTTTTTTTGCCTCCAGGGTTATTGCTGGGGCTCAGTGCCTGCACCATGAATCCACTGCTCCTGGAGGCCGTTTCCCCCCTTTTGTTGCCCTTGTTGTTGTAGCCTTGTTGTGGTTATTATTGTTGTTGTTGTTGATGTTGTTCGTTGTTGGATAGGACAGAGAGAAATGGAGAGAGTAGGGGAAGACAGAGAGGGGGAGAGAAAGACAGACACCTGCAGACCTGCTTCACTGCCTGTGAAGCGACAGATGGGGAGCCGGGGCTCAAACCCGAATCCTTACTCTGGTCCTTGTGTTTTGCGCCACAGTGCACCCAACCCGCTGTGCTACTGTCCGACCCCCCGGAGTTCTTTTTCTATCCTTATCTAAATCTGATGCCAAGACACACGTAGAACTTGGATCTTTGGGAAACTTGATTAAAGTAAGTAGTGTGTTTGTTAGTAAGGACACCTTGATGTCTTCCTAGCGAGATAAATAGCAACAGGAGAAATCATCTCTTTCTTGACTGAACACATCAAATATAAGAATTGTATATTATGGATCTCTTCTAAGCTTTTTGTATAAACTCTGAGATGGGAGCTGTATCCTTGTCTTCTTGGGAATTATTTCTCTTCAGGATTCCTGACCCTTAAGGATCCCCACTCCTGACCAGGTCCATCATTTCACAGGGACAAATCTGATAATTACGTGGAAGAGCTACATTTCTGTATATAAGTTCCTTTGACTTGATCATGATACAGGCTTTCTAAGATCTATTTCAAAATATGGTTAATAGATGTTCCACACAACTACTGTCTTCTCACAGAATTTAGGTTGGTGAAGTCAATATATTTCTTGTTTGCCTTCAATGTAAAAAAAAAAATCCTAACTTTCTCAGATTCTGGTGGAGAAGATCTTAGTAGCTTTTGTCTTTAAAAAAGATGCTGTACTGGGGTCCTATCTGGGGAGTCCTGAGATTCCCAAGCAGACATAATGGGCCTAGACCTCAAATAAATCCCACTTTCCATTGTTACTGGTCGTCTCTGTCAGGAACAACACAATAGACCACTTTGTGGGCCCCCATAGGACCTTGCCCTCAACTTGGATCAACAGTGGTAGAGAATGTTCCATCCTCCGAAGGGAGGATGGACAACAGACTCTATGCTACACCTGAGGAAGATGGGTCGATATTGGAGAAGCTTGGAATGTTCCTACTGATGACCACAGAATATGAGCTCATATCTTACAGGGATGCAGAGGTCACATAGGCTCCTAAGCTGAATATGGAACCCAGATCACATCACATTGATGGGGTTTACAGTCAACAGTATTTATACCCTTTTCACATATTAGGGAGCTACTCTCTTCCCTGATCCAGCTTTCTAGTCCTTTTTCCAGCCATGACATCATCTCACCAGACAATAACTTGGACCCACCTGCATATCAGATTTCAGGTTCAGGGAAAAAAAAGAAATAAAAAAATAGTATAGCTACAGGCTCTTTGGAATATAACTAAAATATGCCTACTAGCTATCTACAAAATGGAGGGCCCCCCCAACTCTTCATCTGCACTATTCCAGTCTTTAAGTTCATGATTGATCAACAATTTGTTTGGCCTTGTATGTTAACTCTCTTTTTAGCCGCCAGGTTCCAGGTGCTAGTATGATGCCAACCTGACTTCCCTGGACAGACAACCCCACCAATATGTCCTGGAGCTCCGATTCCCCAGAGCCCCACCCCACTAGGGAAAGAGAGAGGCAGGCTGGGAGTATGGATTGACCTGTCAATGCCCATGTTCAGCGGGGAAGCAATTACAGAAACCAGACCTTCCACCATCTGCATCCCATAATGACCCTGGGTCCATACTCCCAGGCTTCCCTGGACTGAAGACCCCACCAATGTGTCCTGGAGCTCCACTTCCCCAGAGACCCATCCTACTAGGGAAAGAGAGAGGCAGACTGGGAGTATGGACCGACCAGTCAACGCCCATGTTCAGCGTGGAAGCAATTACAGAAGCCAGACCTTCTACCTTCTGCAACCCTCAATGACCCTGGGTCCATGCTCCCAGAGGGATGGAGAATGGGAAAGCTATCAGGGGAGGGGGTGGGATATGGAGTTGGGTGGTGGGAATTATGTGGAGTTGTACCCCTCCTACTCTATGGTTTTGTTGATTGATCCTTTATTAAATAAAAAAGAAAAAAAAAGAATAGGAAAACTATCAGGGGAAGGGATGGGATACAGATTTCTGGTGGTGGTAATTGTGTGGAGTTGTATCCCTCTTATCCTATGGTTTTGTCAATGTTTCCTTTTTATAAATAAAAAAATAAATTTCAGTAACACTAGGTTAAAAAATGCTGCAAAGGAGGCTGGGAAAAAAATGCATTCAGTGGCCTCTTTGGAGTTGTGGAGAGACTGCAATAAATCCATAGAACTTACTGCTGTAGCTTTGAGCCTTGAAGCAGACCAATTTACTTTCCCTTCTGTAGGGTCTAATTCATTAGACTCCTGCTGTAAAACTTTTATTGGAGGAGCTGAATCATAAAGTCAAGCAGAAAGAAAAGATTTGGTGATAAGTGGCATAGGTGTCATAATGTGAAGAATAAAATTTTACATATCGAATAAATGTATTTGTTTACTGCTTTCACAAGTGAAACAACTTGAAAAAGATAACAATTCTATAGTCCTAAAGATGATAAATTTCAGTTTTGCCAACTTTTCAATGGTTTAATTTAGTAGCAACCATTCTGTTTGGCAGAAGAGATTTCTGGTTCTGTGTGATTGTGACATGCTCACCATATACCATGTACAAAGACTGCATTTCTGTACAGGTGTGGTTGGTAAATGAAAAGGATTTCTCATCTTTTATAAAAGTTTGGATAGATTATTGGGAATTGGAGCTCCAGGACACATTGATGGGGTTGTCTGACCAGGGAAGTCTCGTTGGCATAATATTAGCATCTGGAACCTGTTGGCTGAAAAGAGAGTTAACATATAAAGCCAAACAAATTGTTGACTAATCATGAACCTAAAGGCCGGAGTAATACAGATGAAGAGAGAGAGGCAGGCTGGGAGAATAGATCAACCTGTCAATGCCCATGTTCAATGGGGAAGCCAGACCTTCCTTCCACCTTCTGCATCCCACAATGACCCTGGATCCATACTCCCAGAGGGTTAAAGAATAGGAAAGCTATCAGGGGAGGGGATGGGATACGAGGTTCTGGTGGTGGGAATTGTGTGGAGTTTTACCCCTCTTATCCTATAGTTTTGTCAGTATTTCCTTTTTTTATAAATAAAATAAAATAAAATAAAATGAGAAGTTTGGATAGATAAAAGTCATCTATACAGATTATTCCCTAATCTGTGGAGGTTAAATCTGTTTATTGGCATTATTAAATAAAATAATAAATTAAATCTGTGCATAAAAAAAATTTCTACACAAAGTTGACAGTCAATTAACCAGCAAAGTATTAACTTTCATTGTTCTCCTCTGCCACCATGTTCCAGGACCTGACACCTTCTCCCTCACCCCAGAGTCATCTACTTTGGTGCAATGCACCAAACCCAGTCCAAGTTCTGCTTTCTTATTTTTCAACTTCTTTTTTAAAATTATTATTAGTGATTTAATAATGATTGAGAAAATTGTGGGATAAGAGAGGTACAATTGATACAGTTCCCACCACTAGACTGCTATATCCCATCCCCTCCATTGGAAACTTCCTTATTCTTTATCCCTCTGGGAGTATGGACCAAAAATTTCTATGGGGCACAGAAGGTGGGAGTTCTGGCTTCTGTAATTGCTTCTCCACTGGACATGGGCACTGGTAGGTAGATGCATACCTATAGGCTGTCTCTGTCTTTCCCTAGTGGGGTACGGCTCTGGGTTCCAGGACACAGAGGTCATCTGCCCAGGGAAGGGAGGTTGGCATCAGGGTAGTATCTTTCTTTTTTAAAAAGAATTATTTTTTATTATGCTTATTTATTATCTATGAGTGAGATCATCCCATATTCATCCTTCTCTTTCTGATTTATCTCATTCAATATGATGCCTTTAAGCTCCATCCAAGATGAGGTGAAGAAGCCGAATTTACCGTTTTTAATAGCTGAATAGTATTCCACTGTGTATATATAACACAATTTTCTCAGTAACTCATTTTTTTTGACACCTGGATTGCTTCCACATTTTGGCAATTACAAATTGTGCTGCTATGAACATAAGTATACACATGTCTTTTTTGGATGGATGTGTTTGGTTTCTCAGGATATATCCCTAGGAGAGGAATTGCAGGATCATAGGGAAGGTCATAGGGAAGTCTTCTAAAAGTTCTCCAGACTGCTCTCCACAGAGGTTGGACCAATTTTCATACCCACCAGCAGTGCAGGAGGATTCCTTGGTCCCCACAATCTCTCCAGCATGTCCTGCTACCTTTTCTAATGTATAATATTCTCACAGGAATGAAATGGAATCTCATTGTTGTCTTTATTTGCATTTCTCTGACAATAACTTGGAGCATTTTTCATATGTTTGTTGGCCTTCTGAATCTTTTCTATGCAGAACATTCTGTTCATACCTCTCCCTATTTTTGGGTGGGGCCATTTGTTTTCTTGCTGCTGAGTTTGCTGAGCTCTTTATATATTTTCGTTATTAGCCTCTTGACTAATGTATGGCATGTAAAGATCTCCCATTCTGTGGGAGGTCTCTTCATTTGGGTGGTGGTATCTTTTGCTGTGCAGAAGTTTTTTAATTTGATGTAGTCCCATTGGTTTATTTTTGACTTAGTATTCTTTGTAATCAGATTCATTTCATTGAAGATACCTATAAAATTCATATGGGAAAGAGTTCTGCCAATATTTTCCTTTAAATACTTGATAGTTTCTGGTCTAACATCCAATTCCTTGATCCATTTGGAATTTACTTTTGTGCTTGGTGAAATATTGTGGTTCAGTTTCAGTCTTCTGTATGTTTCAACCCAAATTTTCCAACACCATTTGTTGAAGAGACTCTCATTTCCTATTTAATAGTTTGGGCATCTTTGGGATGCATTGGATCTACCTTCCCGTGGTGCATCTCGTGAGTACCCATTCATTGGGGAAACTGACGATCCTTCCTAGCCGACTGAATCCACATGGATCCCAGTCACTTTCAAAGCCAGCAACAAGCAGCTCCTGACAGTTTTCAAGCTGTTGGTCCTGCTTTTCGAGTCCTCCAACTTAATGTTGAGGGGCTGTCCTTTGCCAAACACGTTCTTATTGGTCAATTGGTGATTCAACATCAGGCAGATGTTATCTGCCTACAAGAAACACATATAGCAGTCGATGAAGCTGCTCGATTCACCATCAGTGGATTCGATTTAATATGCTATAATCTCCATCCTAAACACGGCTGAGCCATCTACGCCAAATTGTGTCTTGCGGAATGTTTACCATACGGCCTCTTCGACCTTCTACAACTCCATTACTATTGGAACTATTCAGCTCGTCAACGTATATAAGCCTCCCAGTACCTCATGGGATAATGAGGTCCTGCCTAGCCTGAATCACCCAGCCGTTTACGTTGGAGACTTTAATAGTCATCATCAAGACTGGGGATATTCCTCCACTCATGCTGACGGCTCTATTTTAGCCGACTGGGCTTCAGCGAATGACCTCTCCCTATTATACGATCCCAAACAGCCAGGCTCTTTTCACAGTGCTAGATGGAATAAAGACTCGTCACCTGACCTGTGCTGGATTAGCACAGTCAACGGCCAAGCCTTTCCCGCTACGAGACAAGTTCTCAAGATCTTCCCGCACAGTCATCACCGCCCAGCTATCATCCACATTGGTCTCCAGCTCCCACTGATTCTGTGCTCGGAGAAATTAAGATGGAACTTTCGGAAAGCAAACTGGTGTCTGTTCAGTGATCTTACCAACAAATATATTCCTGCAATTCCAATTAACTCTATCCCCTCTGAAGATTCCTACAGGCGCTTCCACCAAGCCATCTTCAAAGCAGCTTACCAAGCCATTCCTTATGGGAGACGTGCTTACTATACGCCTTGTCTTGATGCTGAATGCGAGCAACTACTAAAGCAGTATGATGAGTCAGGCGACCCAGATGTGGCTGACCATCTCATTGCCTCCCTGGATGCAGCATGCCAAGCCCACTGGCAACAACTCACGGAAAGTCTAAACTTCACCCACTCAAGTAGGAAGGCCTGGAAGCTTCTTCACAGACTGGGTGCCGGTAGCCAACCCCCTCCAGTCTCCCATCCTCCCATATCTCCAAACTCAGTGGCCAGTCACCTAACTCAAGTTGGATGTGCTAAGATCGACCCAGTCTGGAAAAGAGAAATTTCCCACGAGTGGTCATCCCACTTCCGGTTATCTTGTCCATCTCCAAAACTCTCTCCCTTTACACTGTCTGAACTGGAAGACGCTTTGAAGAGGGTTAAACCGGGAACAGCTGCTGGCTATGATAACATCACCCCAGAACTCATTCTTAACCTGGGTCCCACGGCAAAGAAGTGGCTCGCTTCATTCCTGTTCCACATCTTGGAATCTGAGTCTATGCCCAAAGTTTGGCGTCATGCGAAGATTATAGCGGTTTTGAAACCAAAGAAAGACCCAACACTGGCCGCCAGCTATAGACCAATTTCTCTCCTCTCCGTGTGTTACAAACTCCTTGAGAGGTTGCTTCTGTCACGTATTTCTCATCTTACAGAGAAATTCCTATCACCCGCCCAGGCTGGTTTCCGCCCAGGAAGATCTACCTGCGAACAAGCCCTGGCCCTCTCAACTTACATTGAAAATGGATTCCAGAAGAATTTAAAGACAGATGCTGTCTTTGTTGATCTCACAGCAGCCTATGACACGGTCTGGCACCGTGGTCTCCTAGTCAAGATCTCAAGATGCCTGCCTCCATGGGTGGCCAACACTATATTGTTTCTTCTCCAAAACAGAAGATTCCAGGTACATCTGGGTGACAAGTCTAGCAGATGGAGACTTGTCTCAAGTGGCCTCCCCCAGGGCTCTGTTCTGGCTCCTACGCTATTTAATATTTACATCAATGACCTCCCAGAAACTTCTTCAAGGAAGTTCATCTACGCCGATGACATCTGCTGTGCAACTCAGGCATCCAAGTTCGACATCCTCGAGGAAACACTCACGAAAGACATGTCTCTGATATCTGATTACTGTAAAAAATGGTGACTAATCCCTAGCACTGCAAAAATGGTATCATCTGTTTTCCATCTACACCATGCCTCGGCCTCGGCCTCGCGTGAGCTTAATGTGCAGCTTGGCGATATGAGAATCCGGCATGAAGCCCAGCCAGTCTATCTTGGTGTTACTCTCGATCGCACTGTGTCATTTCACAAACATCTCTTAAAAACTGCAGCAAAGGTGGGCGTGAGGAATAACATCATTGCAAGACTGGCCAGCTCTTCATGGGGCGCGAGCGCTTCCACACTACGATCATCATCTCTGGCATTATGCTATTCCACTGCAGAATACTGTGCCCCAGTATGGTTCCATAGCCCCCATGTCCACTTGGTCGATTCCAAATTATATTCCTCCATGAGGATAATTTCTGGAACCATCTGTTCCACCCCGGTTCCATGGCTGCCAGTTCTTAGCAACATCGCCCCGCCAGATATTCGTCGGGATGCGGCATCATCTAAGTTCATTTCCCACGTCTACGCTCCACCGGACCTGCCAATATACGTGGATATCTTCGCCCACCTTGTCCAACGCTTGACGTCTCGTCACCCAATCTGGTCCCCTACGCCTACACTGAACTCTGTTCCAGTCTCTTGGAAACAGAGTTGGCAGTCAGCTGAGGTAAAGAACAAACACCTCATCACAGACCCCTACAAGCGTCAACCCGGCTTTGACCTAGCACGTTATGATTGGGCCCTCCTCAATCGCTATCGAACAGGCCATGGCCAGTGCGCCGCTATGTTCCATCGCTGGGGAGCCAGAGACGACCCGCACTGCCCCTGCGGCTCCAGACAGACTATGACCCACATAGTCAACGACTGCCACCTCTCCAGATTCAAAGGAGGTCTCGAAACTTTACATCAGGCTCAACCTGACGCTGTTGACTGGCTACGGAAGAAGGGCAAACGTTAGAAGAAGAAGAAGGGCATCTTTGTCAGAGCTGCCCAGAGGTGTGGGCCTATATCTCTTTTTGTTATAAAACGTTGTATCTTTCAGAACTGTTAAGGGAAAAAAAATCTAAAATTTGAGTTTATCTACTCTTGATTCATTTAAAATATATAAAATTTACTATTCCTTCTGGCATCTTTTTTCTAATTGGAATATAATTAAAAAAATTTAATTTATAAAAATGAAATATTGACTATGGAATATAATTTTTATATAAAAATAAATTTACCCTTTTCACCATTTCTATTCTCTTTTGTGAAAGATTTTAAAGATAATATACTTTTGTGTTGTAGTTTTAACTTCTTGGAGATTGTTTTTTGTAATTGTTTTGTTTCTTCCAGAGCACTGTTCATCTCTGGCGTATGGTAGTTCTGGGGACTGAACTTGGGACCTTGGAGTTTCAGGTATGAAAGTCTTTTGCACAATCACTACACTATCTCCCCAGTCCAAAACAAGTCAGTTTATGAAATCTTTTGTTTTGCTAACTCTTTATTTTCTTGACTGTAGACAAATTTCTGTTAAAATACCCCCAGTTTCATCTTTCTTTTATATTTAATTAAAAAAATTTTATTTATTTGTTAATTTTTGCCACCAATGTTACCGCTCAGTGCCAGCACTATGAACCTACTGCTCCTGGTGGCCACCTTTCTTGTTGTTACTGTTTTTCTTACTGCTGTTGTTGTTGTATAGGACAGAGACAAATTGAGAGGGGAAGAAAGAGCAGGAGAGAGATAGACACCTGCAGACTCTGCTTCGCCGCTTGTGAAGTAACACCCCTTCAGGTGGGGATCCTTGCATGGGTCCTTACTATATTTCATTTTTAACTAACATTCCATGGAGACCTTACGAAATATTCCATACTTTTTTTTTTTTTAAGCATTGGGACTTCTGTGGAGATTATAATAGGTTGAGATAAACAGATAACTGAACAAGTAAATAATTCATGTATCAATTTGCAATGAGTGGATGGACAAAGAATCATGCAGAGAAAGTAGATGGAAGAATGATGGTGCAGGAGTCTGAAAAGATTTGTCTAATAATGTGACATTAAAACAAGGATTTGAAGGAAGTGACGGTTTGAGTAATGCATATATCTGGGGAAATTGAATCTATATAGAGTGAACTGAGTGTGAAGGCTCTGCTGTTTGGCACATGAAGAGGAAAGGAAGGGAGGTGGTTGGTCAGTGGAGCACCTGGTTGAATACACATATTACAGTGCTGAAGGACCTAGATTCAATTCCCTGTCCCAACCTGCAGGGGGGAAGCTTCACAGGTAGTGAAACAGTGCTGCAGGAGTGAAACAGTGCTGCAGGAGTCTCTTTCTCTCCCCCCCCTCCTCTCTCTCTCAATCTCTTCCTTCCCTTTCAATTTTTCTCAGTAAGGAAAGAATCAGGAACTGATTATGGTAATTATAATACACACACATCAGGGGAGGTGTTTTTTTTTATACTTTGCTCTTTTAAAAAAAAATTCTATTTATAAAATGGAAATATTGACAAGACTATAGAGTAAGAGGGGTACATTTCCACACAATTCCCCAACCAGAACTCCATATCTCATCCCCTCTCCTGATAGCTTTCTTATTCTTTAACCCTTTGGGAGTATGGACACAGGGTCATTATGGGGTGTAGAAGGTGGAAGGTCTGACTTCTGTAATTGCTTCCCTGCTGAACATGGGCATTGACAGGTCGATCCATACTCCCAGCCAGCCTCTCTCTTTCCCTAGTGGAGCAGGGCTCTGGGGAGGTGGGGCTCCAGGACACATTGGTGGAGTCATCTGCCCAGCAATATACCTAAAATAGACCTACTAGCTTTTACCAAAATGGAGACCCCAAATCTTCATCTGCAATATTCTTGCTTTTAGGTTCATCATTAGTCAACAATGTGTTCTGCTTTATATCTTAACTCTTTTTCAGCCACCAGGTTCCAGATGCTAATATGATGCCAACTTAACTTCCCTGGGTGTGTTATTTTTTTATGTTGAATTGACCATTCAGTTATACGTTGATGATTAGATACTTCCTAATATTTGAAGGAAGTATGCTGGCAAAAATGTCAGGAGTCCTGATATTAAACAAAGGAAAGGAAAGGAAGAAAGAAAGAATGAAAGGAAAAGAAAGGTCTAGAGGTAGATATGGGATCCACCAGAACAAAAGAAATGATTAAGTGAATTCCTTTTAAGGGGGAAAATTAGGCTCTAATCAAGAAAAAAAAAATCCCATAACTAGGTAGCTTCTTATTTCTGGGTAGAAATTGTTCATTGACAGTCCAAGTTATCCTATTTTTATCATTCTCAAATGGAGAGTTCATTATCATATCCTGAGGCCACCATTGCATATCTGTCTGTGAAGAGAGAAAATGACATGCCTGGGAGGAAATGTCTGGACCTGTTGAAGTGACTGACACATTACTCAGAGCTGAGTGGTTTGACCTGAAAGGACTTAGGTAATTATTCCCTCTCTCTGTTTTTTTTTTTCTTGGTAGTGTTTACACATACATTTTAAAGAAGTGATTGAACAATTAGCATGGCTTGTTTTGTTAGTAGAAACAACATATTATATAAAACTCTAAGGCTTCAATGGTCAAATAACTAGTCAGGAATCTCCCATTCCTTTCAATATGTCGAACTCTTTAATTCTAACCTGAGCCTTTTCTCCACATAATGCATTATAGACAGCACTTTCCCTGATGACAAAAACAAACAAACAAACAAAACCAGAAACACACACACACACACACACACATTTAGGAAAAAATACTGTGAGATTAAAATTTTTTAAAATTATCTTTATTTATTTATTGGATAGAGACAGTCATAAATTGAGAGGAAGGGGGAGAGAGAGGGAAAGAGACAGAAAGGCACCTGCATATCATCAGATGATATGTCTAGAACTTCTTAAAACACAGACTGAAAAAAAAAAAAAAGAAGAAAGACACCTCCAGCCCTGCTTCACCACTCGCAAAGCTTTCCCTCTGTAGGTGGGGTATTGTGAGATTTTTAAGTCAACAAGACCTGTGGTTCAATTGCCAGTGTGTTTAGGATGCTTCATTTGGTCTGCCAGTACAGTCTGATAAAAGCAGAACAAGTACATTTTAATCTATAAACATTAAGAATCTTTTAGACATCAGGCAGTAGTGGCAATCAAACAGCCTTGAAAAATGTGTATTTTGGTGCATTGTGTCAGACTTATTTTTACAAATTGAAGTTCAATTTCCTATCAGTGTAAATAATAAGATGATGTATACTTCACTTAACAAGGGCTACAACTTCAGTTTAGAGTTTGTGGCAAATTCTATAGGTAACATGGTGAGTTTATAATAAGGCAATGAGAGAGAGAGAGAGATACAGACAGACAGAGAGAATGAGACTTAATTTTTAAAAAAAATTTTATTTACAAAATATAAATATTGACAATACTATTGGATAAGAGGGGTACATTTCCACACGATTCCCACTACCAGAACTCCATGTCCAATCCCCTCTTTTGATAGCTTCCCTATTCTTTATCCCTCAGGGAGTATATGGACCCAGGATCATTGTGGGTGCAGAAGATGGAAGATCTGGCTTCTATAATTACTTCTCTGTTGAACACGGGCATTGGCAGGTCAAGCCATACTCCCAGCCTGAAGAGACCTAATTTTAAGATTCAAAAACATGCATTATTTTGATTTTGGTAAGTGGTAAAGTGGGAAGGAACTGGGATGATCTGACTATACATTCCCCCATCCCGTCTCTGTTTCTCAGGATAAGGTCCCCTGCTTCCTAACTATCTTTTTCAAGCAGATAATCTGCAGTTTCTGGTCTCAGAAGCGCCTTCAGTTTCATGTCAACTGGCAGAATTATTGACACACATCACTCACATGGTCCCACTGGAACTAAGGCTGACCTCAGCCCTTAGGTGCTTGAGAACCTCTCACAGTGCAAGCTCTCCTCCTCAGATTGAGCAAATGTGTCCTATAAACACTTGTTATTTTATTTTTATAAATCCTGAATCCATTTATTTATTTATATTATTGTTATTATTATTATTATTATAAACTAGGTTTATCTTTGGGGCTTGGTGCTGCCACTAAGAAACCACTGCTCCTGGTGGCTTTTTTTTTTTTTTTTTTTTTTTTGCCTCCAGGGTTATTACTGGGTCTCGGTGCCTGCACTACAAATCTACTGCTCCTGGAGGTCATTTTTCCAATTTTATTGCCTTTGTTGCCCTAGCTGTCATTATTATTATTGCTGTTTTTGTAAATTTTTTTTATTATCTTTATTTTATTGGATAAAGACAGCCAGAATTTGAGGAGAGTGGAGAGATAGAGAGGGAGAGAGAAAACTGCAGACCTGCTTCACCACTAGCAAAGCCCTCCCCCACCAACCCCGCAGGTAGGGAACAGGGACTTGAACCCCACTCCTTGCACATTGTAACATGTGTGCACAACCAGGTCTGCCACCACCTGCCCCCTGCTATTGCTGTTGTTGTTGCTGGGTAGGACAGAGAGAAATGGAGAGAGGAGGTGAAGACAGAGAGGGGGAGAAAAAGATAGACACCTGCAGACCTGCTTCACCACTTGTAAGGTGACCACCCCCTGCAGATGGGGAGCCTGGGGCTGGAACCGGGATTCTTAGCCAGTCCTTGCTCTTCGCACCATGTGCACTTAACCCAGTGCCCCACTGCCCGGCCCCCATTTTTTTCCATTTTTACTGGACAGGACAGAGAGAAATTGAGAGAGGAGGGGGAGATAGAGAAGGGGAAAGATACTTGCAGACTTACTTCATTGCTCTTGGGGCGGCTCTCTGTGGGTGGGGAGCCCGGGGTTCAAACTGGGATCCTTGAGTGGTGGGTCCTTGTGTTTTGTACTATGTGTGCTTAACCGGGTGCGCCCCCCGCCCCACACCAGACACTTGTTGATCTTATCTTTTCACTGATGGGTGTATAATATGTTTAAGTGGCTCTCATAGTTTGCTGTAGGGCTATCTCTCACTCCTTGAGCAAGTAGGATGAAGTAATAAACAAGTGGATCTGGAGAGTAGAGGCGAGAGTTGGGCTGTCCAATATGGACCATTCTAGGCACAGGAGGCTGCTGTGCACTGAAAATGTGACCATTTTAATGGTCTGCTATAAAGGTGAAATGCGGGAGTCGGGCGGTAGCGCAGCGGGTTAAGCGCAAGTGGCGCAAAGGGCAAGAACCGGCATTAGGATCCTTATTCTAGCTCCTGGCTCCCCACCTGGAGGGAAGTCGCTTCACAGGCAGTGAAGCAGGTCTCCAGGTCACTCTCTCTCTCTCCTTTTCTCTGTTTTCCCCTCTTATCTCCATTTTTCTCTCTTCTATCTAACAACGACGACACCAATAACAGAAATAATAACTACAACAATAAAACAAAGGCAACAAAAGGGAATAAATAAATACCAAAAAAAAGGTGAAATGCATACTAAATATTAAAGACTTCCTGGGGGGAGAGGGGAGTGCACGTGGTTAAGCGCACACATTATATTGCACAGGACCTAGGTTCAAGCGCCTGGTCCCCACCTGTGAGGGGACAGCTTTATGAGTGGTGAAGCAGGGTTTGGATGTGTCCCTTTTTCTCCTTCCCTCTCTATCTTCCTCTCCACTTTCAATTTCTCTCTTCCTTTATCCAATAATAAATAAATTAATTAAAAAAAGAAGAAAATAAATAGAAAAAATCTCCATAGAAATATAAATATATCGGTGGGCCAAGTAGGGGCGCACTGGGTTAAAAGCACATAGTATGAATAAAAAATAAATTAAAAAGAAAAGAAAAAGAAAAAAAACACGTAGTATGAAGTGCAAGGACAGCTGAAGGATCCCAGTTCGAGCCCTCTGTTCCCCACCTGTGTGTGTGTGGGGGTCACTTCACAAGCAGTGAAAGAACTCTGTACTTATCTATTTTTCTTTCCTCCTCTCTGTCTTCCCTACCTCTCTCGATTTCTCTCTGCCCTTTCCTATAAAAATAATGGGAAAAAAATGGTCTCCAGGAGCAGTGGATTTGTAGTACAGGCCCCAAGCCCCAGAAATAACCCTGGAGGTGAAAGAAAGAAAGAAAGAAAGAAAGAAAAAAAGAAACAAAGAAAGAAACAGAGAAAGAGAGAGAGAAATATAAATATAACATTAATAATTTCTTTATCTTCCTTTCTCTCTCTCCCCCTCCCTTTTAGTGCCAATACTACGAATCCACCGATCCTGGTGACCATTTTTTTTTCCTATTTTATTGGATAGAACACAGAGAAATTGAGAGAGGAAGGGGAGACAGAGAGGAAGAGAGAAAGATAGACACCTGTAGACCTGCTTTGCTGCCCATGTGTGCTTAACTGGGTGTATTACTGCTTGGCCCCCTATCACTAATAATTTAATGTTGATCACATATCGCAATAATAGTTGGGGTCTATTGAACTAAATAGAATCAAAGAAAACTTGAAAATTACATAGCCAGTTTACGTATTTCTACTGGGAAACTGTGGTTTCCCAGTATGTACATACAGCATACATGTATGTGTATACAAGTAAAGGTATATCAAGAGGAAGGATTTCTTCAAGGACTAAGAGCTTGACCAGGTTGAGTGCAGTTTATAAGACTTCTTCTCATCGGAGAAGAAAATTTACCTAAAAATGAAAGAGTTTAATTTAGGGTATGGTCAATTCAGATATACATTTTATTTATTTATTCTTTGTTATTTTTCTTTGGTTCTTTTATTATTATTATTATTATCATTATATTTTTTATGTATTGGATAGAGACAGTCAGAAATTTAGAGGGAAGGCATCTCCCTATAGAGGGAGAGAGACACACACACACCTGCAGCCCTGCCTCACCACTTGTGAAGCTTTCCCCCTGCAGATGGGGACCGGGGGCTCAAACCTGGGTCCTTGTGCATTGTAACATGTGTGCTCAACGAGGTGTGCCACCACCTGGTCCCTCAGATGTCAGTTTTTTCTTTTCTTTTCTTTTCTTTTCTTTTCTTTTCTTTTCTTTTCTTTTCTTTTCTTTTCTTTCTTTTTCTTTTTAAATATATATATATATATATATATTTAAATTTATAAAATGGAAACACTGACAAAAGCCATAGGATAAGAGGGGTACAATTCTACACAATTCTCACCACCAGAACTCCGTATCCCATCCCCTCCCCTGATAGCTTTTCTATTCTTTATACCTCTGGGAGGATGGATCCAGGAACATTTTGGGATGCAGAAAGTGGAAGATCTGGCTTCTGTAATTGCTTCCCCGATGAACATGGGCATTGTCAGATCGAGCCATACTCCCAGCCTGTCTCTGTCTTTCCTTACTGGGGTGGGGCTCTGGGGAAGCAGAGTTTCAGGACACATTGGTAGGGCTGTCTTCCCAGGGATATCCGGTTGGCATAATGGTAGCATCTGGAACTTGGTGGCTGAAAAAAGAGTTAATCATGAACCTAAAGGCTGGAATTGTGCAGATGAAGATTTGGAGATAGCTAGTAGATCTATTTTAGATATATTCTAGATATCAGTTTTTTTTTTATTGAGATGGAATAAATAGAGAAATGTGGTATGTAACATATCTGGAATTCATGAGTAACTTCAGTGTGGAAGGTACAGATGGATTAGAGTTACTCCATAAGGCATCAAACACATGAATAAGAGAGCTGAAGCTGGAATCTCCAGCAACTGAGAAATCTGGTGATTTCTATTAAGGCTGGGAAAGTAATTAAGTAAACTAGTACTACAAGTATACTTAATGGTTTATTTATTTATTTATTTATTTTTATTAGACAGGGAAGAGTGCGGATGCAGTCCTCTGCTACTACAAATCCTGCAGTCAAGTTTCCCCCATTTGGGGGAAATCATGGGGGGTCAGCATATCTGGAGTGCAATGGATAAAAGCCTCTCCCTGGGAAAACCACCTTCATGATCATGATAGCTCCCCTGCTGGGTAAGTATTGCTTAATGAATTTTTATTGCATAACTATGATGAAGCAGGTTTTGATAGCATATAGACTTTAGATAAGAGATAGTTAACTTTTTTGAATGGGAATATTTAAAATAATTGTTCTCTTTCATACCTGAAACATTTTTGTAATGATTTATGAAATGATGCCTGATATTAATATGTAATAGAAAATAACCTATTGAAATCTAATAAAGTGTTTTGTCTTTATGATCTTTATGAATTAAACCAGTTTGCAAGTCACTGCTAGGGAAAGGAGATCATACTGGATGAAGATGAAGTTGGACATAAAATTAGTGGGGAATTCAGGGAAATTTTCATGTAATTTTTATGTATCTAGTATTATTTAGTATTTATTCATTATATGTATGTCTTTATTAATTTTGTTACTTTCTTTTGGTTTAAAGGAAATGCACTTCTTTTTTTTATGGTACTTGGACTTATGCATGTGTGAATTCATCACTGTGTGTCACTTTTTTTCATTCTAGACAAACATATCTTAGCAATTCCTCTCTTGAGGATATATTCTAAGGAACCTAACATACTCATCCAAAAAGATCTATATACACCTTTGTTCATAGCAGCACAATTTGTAATAGCCAAAACCTGGAAGCAACTTAGGTGTCCAACAACAGATGAGTGGCTGAGCAAGTTGTGGTCTATATAAACAACGGAACACGACTCAGCTATTAAAAATGGTGACTTAACTTTCTTCATCTCTTCTTGGATAGAGCTTGAAGGAATCATGTTAAGTGAGATAAGTCAGAAACAAAAGGATGAATATGGGATGACCTCACTCATAGACAGAAGTTGAAAAACAAGATCAGAAGGGAAAACACAAAGCAGAACTTGGACTGGATTTGTATTGTACCAAAGTAAAAGACTCTGGGTGGTGGGGGAAGGCTTCAGGTCCTGGAAAATGATGGCTAGTGGGGGTTGAATTGTTATGTAAAAAACCGAGAAATGTTACAAATGTACAAACTACTGTGTTCTGCTGTCAACTGTAAACCATTAATTCCTCAATAAAGAAATAAAAATTAGGGAAAACTCAGAAATGTTATGCATGTGCAAACTGTTGTATTTACTGTCGAATGTGAAACATTAATTCCCCAATAAAGAAATTTAAAAAAAGAAATAAAAAAAATCTTAGCACCAAAGCTTCCTCCATTTCCACAGCACCTCCCATGAAATACTGAGGTTCCAGTCTGAGTGCAGGTGATCTAACTAGTAGTTGTTTCTCTGGTCCCAAATTCCACTGATGTTTGTTGTAGCATTAACTGTTAGTTTGTTAAAGAATTGAAGAGAGAGGTTTAACAGAAGTTACAAGGAGGGTCACTTCCAGAGATGTGGCTATGGAGTAGTAGCAGCTGTGTTTTGTTCTCCCTGAGCAACTAGGAAAAGTAATGAAAATCACCTGAAAACTCAACAAACTACCACCAGGATAGCTTCAAAAACCCAGCAAGCCACAGGTGAGTACAACCACATGTGGCTTATAGACAGCAAGAGGCTAAGGGAGAGATTCCTGGGACTAAAGGACTATACTCAGTAATGGCTAGTGCCAGTCTGGGAGTTTGAAGACACACCACTTCCGGGTCTGAATTTTAGTAATAGAAGTTACAAGGAGATAGAAACTCTACTCACTAGATGAAGTTAGTTGTAGCTGAACAGATACTTCACAAAGAAGACATACAAATGGTCAACGGACACATGAGAACAATTCTCATCATCCTTTCTTATTAGGCAAATTCAAATCAATGAGAAACTACCTCACATCTTTCAGAGTGACCTTCGTCAACAAGGATAAAAACAAGAAGCACTTGTGAGTATGTGGAAAAAGGAAACACTTGTATACTATTAGGGTGTGTGTGTGTGCGTGCAAATTGGTCTAGTTATTTTGGAAAATAGTAAAAAAAAACAACAACAAAAAACTTTAGTTTTTTGTTTTCAAAACATTAAAAATAGACCTAGCAAATGATCCAACCACTTCAGAGATCTCTATCAAAAGAACACACACACACACACACACACACACACACACACACACACACACACACAATGATCTGAGAAGAGATGAGAAGTGATATCCACCCTTGCCTTCATGGCAGCGTTACTTATAAAAGTCATGATAAGGAAAAAAACTCAAAGACATAATGACAGATAAGTGGAAAAAAAAAGTGATATTTTTATGACAGGACATAACACAAAGGTAAGAAATGGGGTGATCTTATGCTTTGCTACAACATGGACAGAGTTGGAAGGGAATCATGCCATGTTAAATAAGCCAGAAGAAGGTCAAAGGTCAGGTGACCTCATTCATAGATGGGATATAAAAAGACAGAGCAAAGGGACAAGCAAGTATACACACACACACACACACACACACACACACACACACACACACACACACACACACAATTGAACTTCTGAAGAATAACAGAAGTACCAAGGACAGAGAGGATGCTTAGGGCAGAGGGGGCTAAATGGACTGTTGCAGATAGAGGCTGATAATTTAGTAATGGAGCAATACCCATTTTGAAGGGAGGTGACATGACTCAAATAAAACACATACAGTCAATCTTATAAATCAGTATGGGCTCACTATATAAAATAAAACATTAAAAATATAACAAAACATAGTCCAGCATTACATCAATGAGATAAGTGAATAGCTTCATCCAATATGGAGGCCCCAAATTTCATCTGCTATATTCTTACCTTTAGGTTCTTGATTATAAAACAGTTTGTTCTGCTTTATATCTTACTGCCAACAAGTTGTAGATGCTACCATTATGTCACCCTAACTTCCCTGGGCAGATGACCTCACCAATGTGTCCTGGAATCTCCCCTCCCTACAGCTCTGCCCCACCAAGGGAAGATAGAAACAGGCTGGGGTATGACTCCACCTGTCAATACCCACGCCCAGTGGAGAAGAAATTCCAGAAGCCAGACCTTCCACCTTCTGCACCCCATAAGGAGGAGGGATAAAGAATAGGGAAGTTTCCAATGGAGGGGATGGGACATTGTTGGTATGCTTCTAAAAACCCCTTCTGTTTCATTTGGTTTAAATCCCCCCTGCTTAACACTGCATTCTATTTACATAACCACTGTATTCTATTTACATAACCTCTGTTAACAAGCACCACCCTCCCTCCAGGGCATTGGTGGTTTAGTGGTAGAATTCTCACCTGCTCCGCCCCCTCTCCTTGTCATACCCTGATTTTCACCAGTCACTTTTCTCTCTACCCTCTCTCTGCGTCGCATCCTGTTCCCACCCTACTGGGCTAGTATATTTATAAAGACAAGATTGTTTGTAGTTAGTTAGTTGAGTTTAGCTTAGCTCGGCTTAGATTGTGCTGCGTCCTGCATGAATAAAGAGATACTGCGTACAACCCAGCCATGAGTCCCGGGTCGTCTGTCTCCACCCGCGAAGCCAGCCCGACAGGACATAAAACTCTGGTAGTGGGAATTGTGTGGAATTGTACCCTTCTTATCCCACAATCTTGTCAACCATTATAAAACACTAATAAAAAAAATGATGAAGATAGAGAAACAGGATTAAGAGACTGCAGTAGAATAAACTGAGACTGGAGGAGTCGGGTGGTAGTGCAGCGGGTTAAACTTTACAGGTGGTGAAGCAGGTCTGCAGGTGTCTTTCTCTCCACTTCTCTGGAGAAATTTTCCCATCCTCTCTCCATTTCTCTTTGTCCTATCCAACAACAACAACATTAATAATAACAACAACAACAACAACAAAAAACAAGGGCAACAAAAGAATAAATAAATTAATAAATATCAAAAAATTAAAAAAAAAGAAAAAAAAACAATAAACTTAGCCTGAACCACCTTGTTTTGAATGTTGAACAGAATAATAGCAGGAAGTTGTACAAAATTTATCGTTGGGTGGTAATGAAGAAGACAGCTTCCCATTTTGACCAAGAACAATTAGTTATATATTTAAGATATATATGTTTTTTATTATTAAATTAAGTATAAAAACATATTCTTGTTTGATGAAAGAAGAAAGTGCCTTGAATATCATACATTATATTTGTAACAAACATGTTCCAGCATAACCTCATCAGGCATTGTGCTAAGTTATTTAAATATATTCTCATTTAATGATTACAATAATCCAATGAGTAATATTTTATTGTCTCTATTTTACAGAAAAGGACACCATTACTCAGGGAGGCTCCACAAATTCCAAGGCCACAGAGATAGTGAGAAGCAGAAGTGATGTGAAAACCCCAAGTCTAGTTGTACTTTGTTACAAGAAACATATACCTATTTAGTCAACAAGTTAAAGGAAAATGATCCATCTAGTGATAAAGACCTTCTGTGTTAGACCAGAAACAACATTACCCTAGCGGTCATTCCAGCATCAGGATTTGTTTTGAAAAGAAATAATATGCTTTGTATGCATTTTATTCATTGTTTAGCAATTTTCATAAATGGAACTCCCACTCATCTCACTAGGTCACTTAAGAAAATATTCATTTGTATATATATATACAAACATGATTTGGCATATATATTCGTATATATATTTATCACTATGCTGTGTCCCTGTAGTTCAGATAAAATTCTGTAATTAATATGACTAGATTTATTTTTTTGTAAAATAACTGACCAACTTTGCTTTTGATGAAAACAAGAACTCAAGAACATGGTTAATGTCCTTTAGTCCATTCCAAACTGTACTGTATATATATTATTTCATTGAAAATTATTTTTGTAACTTAAACAATCAACGTTCATGGTAAGCAGGTTCCTTTGTGTCATACTAAAACATTGATATAGAAGAACAAAAACCTGTAAGCTAAAATACAGATGAGTTTGCTGAAATAAAGGTAGTAAAATATCTTCTTAGATGAAAGATTTTTAGAAAAGGTATAGTGATAAGAGTATAAATTTTCTCATTAGCCTTTGTCTTATTGTTTACTTAATTCTTATTAGACCACTGTTACATAAAACATTGCTTTTTTATATGTGATTGGTAATACAATTTGTAAACATTAGTATTTGACAATAAAATGCTATATTTTGATATAGCCTTGCAAGAAAATTGTCTTGTCATCACTGATGACAAGTAATCTGTGATTGAGTTTGTGAATTAGACAACTGAATTAAAGATAAGGAAAAAAAAAGAGACTGACTTGCTTAGAAGTTTTAGGAAGCTCAACAAATTGAAAATATGTCTTTTAAAACTGAGACAGGATTTATTTAGATTTTAAAGCATTTGATATCTTAAAATGTTAATATAACTTTAAACCTTTTAAAAATATTTATTATGACAGAGAGGAAAGAGAAAGAACAAGACCACTGTTTACCTCTGGCATAAAGAATTTGAACCTGCAACCCCAGAGATCTTAGGCATTCAACTTGTTGCTCTAACAGGCTGTGCTATAGCCAACTCCTACAATATTAAATCCTTCTGAAGTAGTCAGTGGGTAAAAACTTGAAAAGTCAAGATAGTTAAAACTGCTTTTTAAAAATGACTTATTAATATTATAGCTGAATTACTATAAGTAGCTTACTACAAAGTTAAGATGAGTTATATAACTAAAATTGGTTTTGTCTTAATTATCAAAATACTAAGAAAAATTATTGAAATGAACCAGAGGGAAAAGGTGTAATTGAACTTGGAGGGAATGATACTGTGAACTATCTGAAATAGCTGAATGCCACTGTATATGTATGGTTCAGAAAACAAATGAGAAAATGTGTTAAGACATTTGGTGTGGAGTTCACTTACGTAATGATGTTTATTTGAATTTCACAGTTCCAGAGGAACAACAAAAGTGATAAACCGTTATTTGTTATTGAGTCAAATCCGAAAAAAATTAACACTCTTCTGCAAATTCTTTCCAAATTATCTCTTGGACTTGATGAGAGTTTGGTGCTTAGCAGCGGAAAGGAGAGGGGCACAGAACTGACTTCCACACAGAGATATGTGTACATAGAAGTATACCCATAACATCTTATAATTTTGTAACAGTAGTTCAATCACTAATATGAAAATTAAAAAATTTACAATCTTTAGATAAGAATAAGAGTATCTAGATGCAGTGAAAAATCAGTAGGCAAATAAAAATTGTGATTCTCCTCTCTATTTGATTTGATTTGCTTGATTAAACCAAACAATCAAAAACAAAGACCTTCAGTTTACTGTTGAATTATGTCAAGTGTAATTTCTCATACTATAGGAAAAAAAAAGTAATATTATTTACAGCCGATAGAAAAATTACTCTTGAGGAAGGATGGATTGATGGGTAATGTTACCAAAGTCAGCTTGATTTACTGTTCTGTTAAAACTTAACCATCATGTATCACTGAAAAGATTAACAAAGCCTTAATATGTCCTTATTGATAAATGGGGTAAAAAAAAAATCCAGCTAGCGTGACAATAACCTTCAGGTAGGAGAAAAACATTTAACGCTAAAACAAACAGCATCACTACTTCCCTAGAAATTAATTTTCAAGTGGTATGATGAGAAACTGAGCTAGAAAATTAGCAATGTCAGAAGAGGTAAGTGTCAGATTCTATTTATTTTTAAAGTATACATTACCATTATCTTCTTTCAATAGTATATGCCTTGGCATATGTGAAGAATCCACACTTGAAAAAAATTGACACAGACCACACTGAAGGCGCAAGTGTCCCAGTGTAGCTATGAAAACATACTGATGTTTTCATTCTCTATCTTGCAAGGTTTTTATCTTCCACAAATAGTGAAAAAGTATATAAATACAACTTCATTGACAAGATGGAACCACCTAGACTAATAGTTTGATATAGAATGTTGGATACACAGTACAAAATTTATGGACAGGAGCATGCTCTACCTGATAAAATAATATCAGTGAATATGGAAACTTTCAAATATGCCTCTTTTCCAAGAGGAAAATAGACAAAAAAAACACAGAAGGCAACAACGTCACAACCTCTTTAGCAAGTCAAGGAAATTTATAAAGACACATAGCAGCAGAGACCAACATATGCAGACCAAGTCAAAGAAATATTAACTGCTTAAAAGCAGAATATGGTTCAGAAGGCTAGAAATGGACCTACCCTATGACCCTGCAATTCCCCTCCTGGGGATATATCCTAAGGAATCCAACACACATTCAAAAAAATCTGTGTACACATATGTTCTTGGCAGCACAATTTGTAATAGCCAAAACCTGGAAGCAACCCAGGTGTCCAACAACAGATGAGTGGCTGAGCAAGTTGTGGTATATGTACATAATGGAATACTTCTCAGCTGTAAAAAATGGTGACTTCACCATTTTCAGCCGATCTTGGATGGACCTTGAAAAAATCATGTTGAGTGAAATAAGTCAGAAACAGAAGGATGAATATGGGATGATCTCACTCTCAGGCCGAAGTTGAAAAACAAGATTAGAAAAGAAAACACAAGTCGAACCTGAAATGGAATTGGAGTATTACACCAAAGTAAAAGACTCTGGGGTGGGTGGGTGGGTGGGGAGAATACAGGTCCATGAAAAATGATGAATGACATAGTGGGGGTTGTATTGTTAAATGGGAATCTGGGGAATGTTATGCATGTACAAACTATTGTATTTACTGTTGAATGTAAAACATTAATTCCCCAACAAAGAAATAAATTATTAAAAAATAAAAAATAAAAAAAATATTATTTTAAAAACAAAAAAAAGCAGAATATGGGATTATCTAATTTCTTTTTATGCCAAAAGCAAAAAATGGTTTTAAATTAACACATAGAAATGCAAGCCCTTAAAAGTCAGATATTGGGTTACTCCTAACGTCATTGACTGGTGTCTCAGTCTTTGTCTTTTCATCAAGATTCTTATTTGTCACCTGCATACTCTTAGGGTTGCTAGTTACATATACCGTTTCTGAAACCTTAGAGCTAACAGAGGAATGAGACTGTTAAAATTCCCACACTGGAAACTGGCTAATGCTACAAAGCTCCCCATTATTCCCCCGAAGCTCACGCAAGGAGTAATATTAGTCACTGGCCAAATGCGTGCATATATAACAGTTTTCACTGCATGAAAAAAGATAGAAATAAATTTATCCATACATTCCTTTGTTGACAATCACTAGCGCACTACAGGGACAGAAAGGAGAAGGGTTTGTTGTTTAATGCTGAGTGTAAGAATCTTGCAAGCCTTGGTTCTTGTCTCTGGCGCTATCTCACTTTCTGCAGCTCCTGTCTCAGCCAGGATGGCAGAGGCTGTCCCAATCTGTGCAGCAGTTTGGAGAGTTCCACATTATGATCGCGGTAGTAATTAGAAAGGAAAGTTCTAGCCTGGAAACAAAAAGACAGGGAACACTTGAAGGAAGTTTTGAGTTCACTAAATGAATGAGACTGTACAACATACACAGCTTAAGAAATTCTACTATGGGGAGTTGGGCTGTGGCGCAGCGGGTTAAGCGCAGGTGGCGCTAAGCTCAAGGACCGGCGTCAGGATCCCGGTTCGAGCCCCCGGCTCCCCACCTGCAGGCAGGTCCCTTCACAGGCAGTGAAGCAAGTATGCAGGCGGTGAAGCAAGTCTGCAGGTATCTGTCTTTCTCTTCCCCTCTCTGTCTTCCCCTCCTCTCTCCATTTCTCTCTGTCCTATCCAACAACAACGACATCAATAATAACTACAACAATAAAACAACAAGGGCAACAAAAGGGAATAAATAAAAAAAAAAAAGAAATTCTATTATGGGAGTCAGTCAGTCAGTGGTGTACCCAGCTCAGAGTACATGTTAGCATGCACAAGGACCTGGGTTTGAGACCTCACTCCTTATTTGCAGGGAGAAAGCTTCACAAGCAGTAAGGTAAGTACTGTAGGTATCTCTCTCTCTCTCTCATTCTCTCTCCCCTTTCCCTCTTAATTTTTCTATGTCCTATCAAATAAAGAAAAAAAAAGGAAAAAAATGCAAAAAATGGCCACCAGGATCATCAGCAATAACTCTGGAGGTAAAAGGAAAAAGAAAATAAAAAAGAAAGAAAAAAAGAAATTCCACTATAATGCAGAGTTGGATACTTTTGTTTCATTGCATTTTTACTGACATTAATATCCTTGTATTTTTATTAATATTAATTATTTTGTATTTTCCTGTGGTATCAATTCTTTTTACCCATTGACAGAGATTTGACAGAAGCGTGGCTGTAAAATAAAAATAAGTACAGATCTACCTTATGTGATTCATCTCCCATTATGGCCCTTATTTATTATGGATTAATCACATCTCTGTGGGAAGGCAGATGAGGAGAGGTATTTAACTGTACAGTAATGAAGTTGTCAAATAATGTGTCTCAAATCTGCAGAAATGAGCTAGACAGACTCATGCATCGCCTTTAAAATTGGTCACGTTCTTCTTCTTTAAAACCAGACCATAGCATGAAGACAAAAAGTGAACATAAATAACCATAAAAGCTGAAACTCCTGGCTAAAAAAGTATAGTTCAAAATAATTTAGTGAGGTTTAAATCGTCATTGATTTCTAGTTATGCATACTTGAAACTTAAATACTGTTGCCATGTTACTCCATCAGTTTTTTTTTTAAAGAAAATAACTGAGAAAACCAACATTTTTCTACTTCAGACATATTATAGGTCTCACTATAAAGACTATTATAATGATATTTCCAGGGTTATCGCTAGGGCTGGGTGCCTGCATCACGACTCCACTGCTCTAGGCAGTCATATCTTTTTTTCCATTGTTGTTGTTGCTGTTATTGTTGTTGCTGGATAGGACAGTGAGAAATTGAGAGAGGAGAGGAAGTCAGAGAGGAGGAGAGATAGACACCTGCTTCACTGCCTGTGAAGTGATGCCCCTGGAGGTGGGAAGATGGGGGCTTGAACTGGGATCCTTGCTCCAGTCCTTGCGCTTCACACTAAGTGCCCCCTTAACCCAGTGTGCTATCGCCCAGCCCCCATAATGATGTTTTAATCATTTTTACATTCCCAGTTAAAATGAAGTATTGACCCTTACTAGAGAAATGCTTTAAAAAAGGATTATCAGCTATTTTCATGATTTTTATCTCCTTAATTTCTGGAAAACCAAAAATTTATCATTTGGTTTTCTCTCTAGGTAGCATTTGATTTGTCTGAGAACCCAATGAACATAGTTATGCTCATCTTTGATAAAACAGTAGAAGTGTAGCAATAGCCTGCACACTGTTCTCTATCTGGTCAGTATCCCACTTCTCTCTTATGCCCTTCCCAATATTTTCATAAAACTCCCTTAGCAACCTTTGTATACACTGTAAAAATGGACATAAGAGGACTGCATTTCAGCTTGTACATACACCTGGAATTTCTTTATGTTTTCTTCCCTTAAGACAGATTGTAAACACTTCAAATTCCAGATAAGATGTTTATAGAAGTAGTGACAATGTAACACTGATTTCTTGGCAGGTTAATGTGATTTCTGAGAACCTTTGGGAACCACTGAGGTCAAAGGTATAATCTAAGGGCTTTCTTATGTTTCTATTTTCCATAATAATGCCTGAAATGATTCTTAGTCCTTTTGCCCATCTTTTCTTAGGAGAAATTCCAATTATATCTGACTTACCTGATTACTGACTGGTAGATCAATCCTAATCTACATAAACATTTCTCCTAATACAATGACTTCTATTGAGAAAAATTACCCCTGCCTTTTTGTGGTTTATTATTTTATGTATCTCCTTATCAATCACTGACTATAACTAATTTACCATTTTATAAAGCATCTGACTATATAACTATTTTATCTCCGTGACTTCTATGACATGGGATTTATAATAATAAATACTGGGGCTATTGGAAAAGTCATGATGCATTTTTGCATAGATAAACAAAAATCTGTCACAACCTTTCTGACAACACAATACTATATTTGATGTATATTCTCATTTCTAGCACAGAGCTACTAAAACTCTTGAAAGCTGCAGAGTGGGAGAGCAATAATGCTGTTTTTTATATGTTTGTCAAGTGACTTTTGAATCTCAATTATAATGGAAATTGGTTGTCTAGAGAACCCACCTTGTGATTAGAGGTTTGAAACTTTCAGTCCCAGTCTTTACCATCTCCTTGTTAATTCATGAGGGAGAGAAGCAGAACATCTATCCTGAATTCTATCCTTTTATAATGATACAGCAGCCCAGTATGTAACTAGCTCAGGCAAATGAACTGAAGCCAAGCAAGGAGTTGTTGGAAGCTACAATCTACAACCATAGACAGTTGAGTTTATCACTGAAGTAGGGGGAGGGGCAAATTTGTAGACCTGAGCCCTTAACCCGTGGAATCTAACTTGTAGGATGCCACCTCTAGGTAGATAGTGTCAAACTTGAGTAGAATTGTAGGATACCCAGGTGGCGTTAGAGCTTTGCTTGGTGGTGTGGAAACAACCTTCTCAACCATATGGTGTAACATAATCAGAAGTCTTTCTTTTTCACTGCTTCTTTTGGTGCTATGTGTCAAGTCTGGGGATTTATGCCTAATAAATAATCACAATTTTATGTATTTTATCAAAAACATATATTCAGAAAACCATTTTGTTAAGACAGTTACACATTTGGACAAAAGGAACTATTCAGTAATTACTGTTAGAAGTACTTTCCAATGGTAAGCAATTTTCACAGACATTCATCAATAATCTGTATCTTCCAAGTATATACAACTAGTGGAAGCAAAGACAGAGCAGAAAAGGGAAGCAAAATTATTGTTCCTAGTTTCTTTTTTTCTTTATTGGGGGACAGTTAATGGTTTACAGTTGACAGTAAAATACAATAGTTGATCCATGTGTAACACTTCTCAAGTTTTCACATGACACTAACCCCCCACCTAGGACCTCCTCTGTCATCATGTTCTAGGATCTGAATGCTACACATACCCCAGAGTTCTCTACTTTGGTGCAATACACCAAGTCACTAGTTTTAAACAGTATGAACAGAGTTTGATGAGAGCATTTTAAAGTGTTTTACAGAGAGGATATTACCTCCGGATCCATAGGTGGATACTTCCGGCCTTTGCTTTTACCAAGACATTTGGTCTTTCCTCCTTCCAGCAGCTGACACCAAAACCCCTTTTGGGGATCAAACCTACAAAATACCAAACATATGAGTGACTATAAATAATCTGTAACTATAAATTTTATGTAGAATGCGAGATGAGAAAACCTCATCAATTATATAAAGGAAATGCTGCTTTGTATGCCCATTGCTTCAGTTTAATTAGTTTGCACAGCTATTCAATGAACTAACTGGAGTTTAACTGCATTGAAATAAATTATATATCATTGTATATTTTAAATATATGCATGATATTAAAAGTATATATTTGTCTTTTTTTCCCCTTTTGTTGCCCTTGTTGTTTTATCATTGTTGTGGTTATTATTGTTGTTGTTGTTGATGATGTGGTTCATTGTTGGATAGGATAGAGAGAAATGGAGAGAGGATGGGAAGCTAGAGAGGGGGAGAGAAAGATAGACACCTGCAGACCTGCTTCACCGCCTGTGAAGCGACTCCCCTGCAGGTGGGGAGCTGGGAGCTCGAACTGGCATCCTTAGGCCGGTCCTTGGGCTTTGTGCCATGTGCGCTTAACCCGCTGCGCTACCACCTGACTCCCTATATATAATCTTATTATGAAATTAAGTCCTATATTTTACCTATTCACCCATAAAAGTTTACAACACATTAAGGAACCTGAATGTTTACATACTTACTAATGTGATTTTTTATGTCAAAATAGATTAACAAATTTCCACAAACCACTCAATGATATGTATTAAAATGACAAAGTGTAATGTTGTGTTCAGCCTTCTGATTTGTAAAGTGCATTTTTGTCATTTGAATGTTTACATGTCTTTAAGAAACAGACAAGTGTGAAAATAAACTTTCTCAGAGACCAAGAAACACAGGTTGAACATTGGCATGAAGAAAATTAGATGGTGCTTCATTTCTATTGCTGAAGGCAGGAGATGCTGTTGGATCATTATAGTCTCTATGCTTTCCTCCATTTTTAAAAATTATTTTTAAGACTTTCCATTTATAAGATATTTATTTCATAGGAGACAGAGTGAATTTCATATGAGAGAGTAAAAGAGAGGCCTGAAAACCTGTGGCACCTGGGACCACACCAGGAGCCTCTAGCATGTGAGTCCACCAGCTCAGCTATTTCACTGGCCACAGATCTCTAAATTCTTTTTTAAAAAATTTTTATTTATGAAATGGAAACACTGACCAGACCATAGGATAAGAAGGGTACAATTCCACACAATTCCCACCACCAGAACTCCATATCCCATCCCCTCCCCTGATAGCTTTCCTATTTTTTTTTTTTTTGCCTCCAGGGTTATCACTGGGACTTGGTGCCAGCACTAGGAATCCACTGCTCCTGGAGGCTATTGTTCCTGTTTTGTTGTCCTTGTTCTCATTGTTATTGTTATAGCCATTGTTGCTGTTGGGTAGGACAGAGAGAAATGGAGATAGGAGGGGAAGACAGAGGGGGAGAGAAAGACAGACACCTGCAGACCTGCTTCACCGCCTGTGAAGTGACTCCACTGTAGGTGGGGAGCAGGGGGCTCTAAGCAGGATCTTTACGCAGGTCCTTGTGCTTCGCGCCATGGGCGCTTAACCCGCTGAGCTACCCCCCAGCCCCCGCTTTCCTATTCTTTATCCCTCTGGGAGTATGGACCCAGGCTCATTGTGGGGTGCCGAAAGTGGATGGTCTGGCTTCTTGTACTGCTTCTCCGCTAAACATGGGCGTTGGCAGGTCGGCTGGTCTCTAAATTCTTCTTTTTTAAAAAAATATTTATTTATTCCCTTTTGTTGTCCTTGTTTTATTGTTGTCGTTGTTATTATTGATGTCGTCGTTGTTGGATAGGACAGAGAGCAGTGGAGAGAGGAGGGGAAGACAGAGAGGGGGAGAGAAAGACACCTCCAAACCTGCTTCACCGCTTGTGAAGCGACTCACCTGTATGTGGGGAGCTGGGTCCTCTAACCGGGATCCTTACGCCGGTCCTTGCGCTTTGCACCACCTGCCCTTAACCTGCTGTGCTACTGCCCGACTAGTCTCTAAATTCTTAAAAACAATTATAACACGTTCTCACTCTCCGGACTGAAGGAAGTTACAAAAGCAAAAGATGTGTGGCTTGATTATATTCTTTAAACTCAGATACATAAGAATTTTTGTTTAGGACTAACAAGATAGAAAAAATGAGAGAATGATCCAAATGAGAAGGGGAAATTTAAATTTATTGCTATGGGACTTGCTGCATGCATAAAACATGGAAAAGGTTTGCGTTTTTGTTGCTTAGCAGATGTTTTAAAAGGATGGAGCATAATTGACTGGGATGTAAAGTTAATTAGTTGCAGAATATTTTGTTGCCCTGGGCTCATTGCGATAATACCGGTGCACTCGCTATTTGCCTTCTGCACATATGTGAATTCATTTAGGGGGAGAGAAATTTTCTTCACAGTTCCCTGCCCAGCCTATTATTAGACATTTGATCCTTGGCGTCCAGGTTGTTTTTAGTACATGTTATCAATTAAAATTAAACACATCACTGCTTAAGTAGATAAAAGGAAGGCAGAGTCATCTTAATCTGGACTTTTCAATCTGCTCCTTGCCTATCACAATCCTTCTTCTAGTTTTTATTAATTTCCCAAGAGGAAAAAACAAAACCAAACCAAACCAAACCAAACCAAACCAAACCAAACCAAACCAAACCAAACCAAACCAAACCAAACCAAACCAAACCAAACCAAACCAAACCAAAAAACACAATTCAGCATGCCAAACAGCATTTTCTGTTTCAGGATGAGAATATTTAACTGCGCTAAGGTAAAATACAGCTCTAGCAACAAAGCCAAGGCTTTTAGACAGACACACGGAGTATTGTCTTAGCTTTAAGGTGTAGAGAGGTCTCGTGACAGACTTGCCCTTGCTCTGCACAGCAGCTGTTGTGAGAACATGACGCTGCCCGAGGAAGGAGAGAGCTGTGAATATTAAGCTACTCTTTCAGATGCATTCTTATAGCCTTGAACCCACAATACCTTGTTGGCCTGGGTTCATATATTGCCTTAATAAATTTATTTACCCAGGTCTAATAAGAGGCAATCCTTCTAAGTTTTTATCACTCCAGTATTTCATAGTTTTCTTTTAGTAGACAGGATACTGTCAAACTACAACAAACTGTTTCTCATTTGTCAACTCTAAGGACATGAGTTGATTCGCCTTATGAATCATTTTATTATATTGACCATCACAATAGTTATTGATTTTTGTGATATGTGAGACATACTAAAAGCCTTCTTTACAGGTGTGACTTCACAGGCTTATGGAACCACAAGAAGCTTTGCAGTAAACAGGATAGAACCAGCCTCTAAGTTGTTGCAGAGAAATCTGGGATGACATGCCAACATCAATAACTATTAATCTAAAACATATTATGAGAAGCTTTATTTACTTAATCATTAGGACTATGCCTGGTGTTGTTATTTCCATATGTAGGAAAAAAAAACAACACATCATTAGGGCTATCTTACTGGATAAGGAGCCACCCAATCTTATTACTGCTTTTCCTGTTCCATCATTAACCTCTCTAATTGTCTAATTGCTGATTCTAATCTGCTGTGAACTGGGAAATTATATAATCAGGCTTGTTAGAAAACTGTCTATAATTTAATATCAGGCCTTGTGGGAGAGTCAAGTATATGCTCTTTTAAAATATGTTGTGACTGCTTGGAGATTTTGTTTGTTTGTTTTGTTCCTTTGTTTATATATTTATTTCTGCTTATTGGCTTTTCTGTTTCATGACATATTTCCTACTTTTAACAAACCCAGTATTCGATTTTAGTTTCTACCAAATAATCACACCCACCTCCCTTACCTTCTGTGTTCTTTTCTGCAGAATGATCTTACTCTTTCCTATCAAGGGTGCAGGGGGAGAGGAGAACTTTATTTGGACTGGTGATAGTGACTTGGTTGTAACCAATGATATGTTCTATATGTGATATTGTGTGACTTGCAAGGTATGTTGAATGAGGCAACAGCTCTCTTGCACCACAGAATCCCTTGATATATGACTTCATTTTAGAGCACAACAACCACTTCCTGGAGAGATCCTACAGGGAATTTTCCTCCAGCTGAGCTCAGTCTCTGAACTGCTCAAGTTCCAGAATCAGAGATATGAATGGAAAAGCCTCCAGAATATTCTAGTTTCTGGCCATTCAAATTATACCCAGATAGTCACATCTTCACCGCTGTGTTGCCCTAGCTATTAGGAACAGAAGAGAGCTGTCCTGGATTTGAATGAAGTTACCAGCCTAGAGAATTTTATTTTAATTTTTTAAATTATCTATTTATTTATTGGATAGAGACAGTCAAGAGGGAAGAGGAAATATAAAAAAGTAGAAAGATAGAGAGACACCTGCAGCACTGCTTCATTTGCAAAGCTTTCTCTCTGCAGGTGGGGACCAAGGGCTCGAACCCAGGTCCTTGCACATTGTAACATGCGCTCAACCAGGTGGTCCACCACCTGGCCTCTCAGCCTAAACCTACAGAATTCATAAATGTAAAAAAGTAGCTGTGGTAATATTTCAACTGGCTTGGGAATGGTCTGCTATATGGCATTTGATAACTGAAACATTATACATGATTATATTTGGCTCATCACGATTTGAGAAATACACTTGGACCCATGAATATATCCACTGCCCAGTTTTGACCAAAATATTGCCCACTTCTAGAAATCTACTGGTGACTGTCAGTATTTCATTTCTAACCTACAAATGACTTGGGGGGGGGAAGACTGTGTATTTTTCATCATTGTAAATTCAATTTCTAGGGCACAGTATTCACAGAGTAGGCTCACAGAGTTTATTTAACCAGACTTATATGAAGAAGCATACAAAATGGGAGTTTGGAATCTATAAAAAAATTCATTTAAAAACATTTGTAGTACTCAAAGGGGAGACACTTCATGAATAATGAGGATATACTGTTGACTGCTTTTGAGTAGCATAATGATGTATAAATTCATAGCTCATATTAATGGTGCTATACACACACCTACCAGTGATAATTTATGATGGAAAACAATGGAAATTAAATCAAGCATGAGAATAGACTCACGTTAATGCTTCAGAGTAATTATAATGAGGTGTAACTCCCAGAAACTTCTGGACTTCATCCATCACAGTAGCTGGGTCAGATCTCAGCTGCTGTCCATCAATGATTAACAACTATAAAGTAAACAAAAAAGACACTTTGTGAAGAACAAAACTAACTGAAATAGAATGAGTTGTCTCCCCTGCTCTTGATACAATGTGAATAAGTTGGGTCATAGTCAATAGGAAGAAAACATGCACTTCTTAAAATATGTTTTACTAGTTAATATAATTGTATTCTAAATGAACAGCAGTTAGTGTTTATCATAGCGATTGTTTCTTGTGAATTATTTCAATGGAAAATCAGAAATAAGCAAGGCTACTCTCATTATTTAATAGTGCGACAGGACTTTCCATCTGTTTATTACCACAATTATCTAATTTACAAAATTCCACCATTAATCTTGGAGTCAAGGATTTAGAAATAGTGAGAACACAGATGAAAATCATCCATCTACTCTTCTAACAAAGTATAACAAAGAAATGGTGCTCTGGTTGTGACTGAATTTGATGAATAAAAGGTAGACGAATGCTTTAGTTAAATCCCTGTTGGCGAATCTAGTCTATGCTCCTGATACTGTGATAGCACCTCCCATTTGGACCATGTAAGCTTGACCTCCTTCTTTCCTTTAAGAGTCCCACAGGACTGCCCCACTCTCAGAAGGGAGGCTGGGCCAGCCTACTCTGCCATTTGAGGAAGATGGGTCCTGAAATAAGTGTAACCTATAATGTTCCCAGCTGTGACCATAGACTGTGAGCTCAGCCTGACAGGGACTCAGAGTTACCCAGGCTCTTGTGCTAAATATGAATATATATGGGATCTGCGTCAGCTTGATGGGTAAACAGTTAATGGTATTTATATACCATTATGTTTGGGAACTACTCTCTGTCCTAATCCAGTTCTCTAGCTCTATTCTCAATTCTGACACCATCTTCCCGGACAATTATTTTTAGTTCACCTGCATGTTAGTTATCATGCTCAGGCAAAATTTACTAAAGTCACACGTCCCTGGGAACATACCTGAAATAGACTTTCTAGCTTCTTTCCACATAAAGACTCCCTAATTTCATTTGTTCTATTCCTACCTTTGGGTTCCTGTTTTTTAAACAATTTATCCTGCTTTATAGCTTACTGCTTTTCAGCCACCAAGCTGCAGGTGCTACCATGATGCCATCCTGACTTCTCTGGGTAGATGACCTCACTAATGTGTTTTGAAACCTCCCTTCCCCAAAGTCCTGTCCCACTAGAGAAAGAGAGAAACAGGCTGGGGGTATGAATCCATCTGCCAAAATCTATGTCCAGTAGAGAAGCAATTACAGAAGCCGGACCTCCCACCTTCTGCACCCCATAAAGAATCTCTTATGGTGGGAACTGTGTAGAATTATACCCCTGTTATCTTACAGTCTTGTTAATCATTATTAAGTCACTAATAAAAAAAGAGTCCCACAGGACAGACAGACACATAGGTCTCTGCACATGGAGTTCCAGAAAGATATTGTCTAAGTGACTGCACTACTACTCCTTGAGGTGTTTAACATCTTAATATTTCTATTGAGATAAAAATTTGAAAATCTACTTTTCTCCCAGATGTCTGACTTGATCTTGAATCACTGTTTTTAGCAATGTGAATTCATATTTCCTGTTTGTCATCACACACAATCATGATATGAAAGGACAGAAGAAATGAATTTTGAGACATTACCTGAGAAGTAGCAAAGTAAGTTAGCCATCTTTCTATGTGGACTGCATACCATCCAGGGAGTAGGCATCGTCTCTGCAAAGTTTTTACATCTGATGGAGCCCAGTGTCCTGTTGTAATAACTTCATAGAAATTAAACCTCAGGGCGGCTGGATCTTCATGTGATCTTTGGTGCTTTAAGAAGGAATTCAGTTGTACAATTAATTTCTTTTATGCCTGCATACATGTATGTGTGTGGTTCATGTTTGTATATGTATGCTCCTTCCTTGACTAGAGTCATGAAAAACAGGAGGTTGGGCTATGGTGCAACCTCCTGAGTGCACACAGTATTATCAAGGACCAGGGTTCGAGCTTCCACTCCCCATCTGTAGGGGGGCATGCTTCAAGAGCAGTAAAGCAGGTCTGTGGGTATCTATCTTTCTCTCTCCCTGTTCATATCTTCCTCCCCTATCAATTTCTCTTTATCCCTTCCAATAAAATAGAAAGGAAAAAAAAAAAGGCTTTCAGGAATGGTAGATTTATAATGTTAGCACCAAGCCCCAGCAATAACCCTGGGGGAAAAAGTAATGAAAACCAAATGATGCCAGAATAAAAAACTAAGCTGAAAAACGCATACATTAAAACTAGAGATTAGTATATTGCTTAAAGTATTTTAACATTCATTTTGCCACTGGTACCTGTGCATGTATAATTCAAACAGCTTAAAGTAAAAGCCTTCCACATATGCCAAACACAAATAAGCTTGTGGCTTGTCTTTATGTGTCAGGTGTAAGGTAAGAGACACCTGGGGCCAGGTGAGAGCACAGCAAGTAGAATGCACACGTCACCATGTGTTAGGACTCAAATTCAAGTCGCAGTCCCCACATGCTTCATGAGCAGCGGTGTCTATCTTCCTTTTTCTCCCTCCTAGTTTATTCTCTCCCTCCACCCCCACCCCTTTCTCTGCCACCAGGGTTATGGCTGGGGCTTGGTGCTTGCACTACAAATCCACTGCTCCTGATGGCCTTTTTATTGAGTAGGGCAGAGAGAAATTGAGAGAGGAGGCGGAGGGAGAGAGGGAGAGAGAAAGATAGATACCTGCAGACCTGCTTTGCCCCTTGTGAGGCGACCTTCCCTGCTGGTGGGGAGCCTGTGGACTTTAGCCCAGAGCCTTCTGCAGGTACTATGTGTGTGTAACCCAGTGCACCCTCACTCGGCTGCCTGGCCCCTTCTTCCCTTTATCTCTATCAGGAAAAGTAGGAAAAAGAAGAAAAGGCTGCTGGGTATTCTATAGCTATTGTTCAGGCAACAAATCAGCCTCTCTCTCTCTCTCTCTTTCTCTCTCTCCCTCTCTCTCTTTTTACCAGAGCACTACTCAGCTCTGGTTTATGTTGGTGCAAGGGATTGAACCTAAGATTTTGAAGCCTCATGCATGAGAACCTTTTTGCATAACCATCATTCTATCTGTACCTGCCCCCAGCTCGCAATTCTAAATGATCACCTTTTTATTGCAAGTTCATATATTTCAAGTCCCTATATTCCACATATGAGCAAAAACAACCGAGTAGTTGTCTTTTCACTGACTCACTTATTTCACTAAGCATCATCACCTGGGGTCCATCTGTTTGGTGCCTAAGGACACAAAGTCATCTTCTGTGAATAAAGCAGCTGTGAGTATATATGTCCCTTTGCACAGTTTTTCTCATGTCTTTTGAATATGTGCTTTGGAGTGTTATTGCAGGTTCATAAACCATTTCCATATTGGTTGATTGATTGATTTTGAGGGCTTTCCATACTGTTTCCCAAAGGCTGGGCCAATTTGCATTCCCGTCCAGTGTAGCAGAATTCCTTCTTGTTCACATCTTCGTCAACACTTCTTATTTCCTGCTGAGTGTGTAAAGTTGAGAGATGGCATCTCATTTCGAGATCCCCCCCTTTTTTTTAGATGGAAACTTTTTAGCTAAAATTATAATGAGAAATATTTTGATAGGTAGGGAAAAATAAATATGAAAAGTAAGAGAACTAAAGGAAGGTTGAGACTTGGGAGAACTGCTGTAGCTTAGAATGGAGGGATTGAGGATCCAGAATTCTGGTGGTGGGAGTGGTGTGAAGCTGTATCCTTGTTATCTTGCCATTTTGTAAATCAATATTAAATCACTAATAAGAAAATAAAGTAAGGCTGAGAGAAGGTGAATGAGATGTATACATTGATATTACAAGATATCTAAACATTAACGCAAAGACAATATATTACAGGTGGGTGGAGGGGGAGGGGATTCAGGTCCTGGAACAGGATGGCAGAGGACCTAGTGGGGGTTGTATTCTTATGTCAAAAACTAAAAAAAGGATATCAAAATGAGATACCGTCTCACACCTTTACACACTCAACAATGAGTAAATGTTATTCATGTATAATCTATTGTATTTACTGTTGACTGTAAAACATTAATTCCCCCAATAAAGAAATAAAAAAGAGAAAATATACATATTTTCTTTCTAAAATATTACAGGGTTAGCATAGAAGTATATGCCAGAATATTTGAAGAAGTGTGTTTTATGTATAAATTAGAAATAACAACAAATATAAGGAAGGATGAGTGATAATGGATAACTTGTGAGTGGTAGATTTATAGGGCTGGAAAAATTTTGAAGGGCTTTCTATTGTATATTTTCTGACATTTTTCTCTAGTAAAGAACTATAGACGTGATCCTCTTGACATTCTTGTATTTACATGCATTTGCTGAGTGTGCAGGAACTATACACTATATTTAATGAGTATAATGTGAAGAAAAAGTATAATCACTCTTTGTACATTGGAATGATAATTTTTATGCTCAGAGCATTGATAACAAGGGACTATAGGTCCTGCTCTAGATTGATTTATACCAATTTAGCAGCAACTCTTTATATTAGTGCAAGCAAGACTAGCATAATAATATGACCAGCAATATACATGGGCCTTAGGTTAGATCAATGAGGTTTACAGTTAATGGTATTTATGTACTTTCTTCATATTTGGGAGCTACTCTCTGCCCTAATTCAGCTCTCTAGCCCTACTCTCAATTCTGACATCATCTTCCCAGACAATATTTTAGTCCACCTGCACATTAGCTATCAGGTTCAGGCAAAATTTACTAAAGTCATGGGTCTCTTGGAACATACCTAAAATAGACTTTCCTAGCATCTTCCCACTCAAAGACCCCTAATTTCATGTGTTGTACTCTTGCCTTTGGGTGCCTGTTCATTAAACAATTTGTCCTGCTTTATAGCTTACTGCCTTTCAGCTACCAACTTGTAAACACTACTATGATTCCATCCTGACTTCGCTGGGCAAAAGACCTCACCAATGTGTCTGGAATCTCCCTTTCCCAGGTCCCTACCCCACTAGGAAAAGACATAAACAGGCTGGGAGTATGGATCAACCTGTCAATGTCTATGTCCACTAGAGAAGCAATTACAGAAGCCAAACCTCTCACCTTCTGCACCCCATAAAGATCTTTGGTCCATACTCCCAGAGGGATAAAGAATAGGGAAGTTTCCAATGCAGGGGATGGGACATGGTGTCTCTCTGTAGCTTTCCCTCTCTATCTCCTCACCTCTCAATTTATCTGTCTCTGTCCAATAATAAATAAATAAAAACAAAAATATTAAAAAACATGTAAAATATTTTATTCTATGTGTGTGGTAAGGAAGAACCGTAAATCTACTTGAAGGAGTAGCCATGGTTTTTTTTTCGGGGAAAATATGCAACATTTTCCTTGAGTAGTTACACTTGAATATTTTAATTAAAGTGTAACACCTGAATAGTGGGGGTACAACTTAAAAACATAAGATTAACTTCTTTTGCAATATGAGTTAAAAAAAAAGAAAGAGACATACTGAATTTTCTTGGGGAAGACACTAACTTTTGATTTGAATGGTAGTTTCTGAATGGGTCTTTAATCCAGTTGCTCTGTTTGGAATCTCACCCACTTAAAAAGTCAGTTCTCAGGGTCTTATCTTTTCTTATCCACTAGCATTGACTCCTATTCATATGCTTATTGAAGACATTCTGAAAAGATGAGATAAAGCAGGCAAAGTGAAAATTACTTTTGACCTTCTTTCAAAGGTCCTGTTAGCTTTCTTCATGTTTGCCCAGGCATAAAACAAACATACACAACTGCATTCACATCGCTGGGACTTAGTACCTACACATTATTGCCACTTTAAATTTCAGATTACTAACCCCAAACTAGGCCTTTGCCACTGTTCTGCATCTCATTGGTCAACTTTATATTATCCCTGCACAGTTCTGCATCTCATCGGTCAACTTTATATTATCCCTGCACAATGATTTTTACCATCTGTTTCAAGACTTTATTTAGTCTTCCCTTACCTAAAACATACTTCTGGTTTCCTTCCTCCTTGCTTCTTTTAGCATGGGGATATATAAGTATCATTCAGTTCTCCAGAAGGGAAATTTGAGTCATTCTTCATCCTTGGCACTTTTTTTTTCCATCAGTTTCTATAGATATCAATTCCTGAACATCTCTGGATACTTTGTGCTTCATTCGACTCCTTCATATTCTTCTCATCTTTGCTACCTACCTACAATTCTCAGTAAAACTATTCCTGTCGGATTTAATTTGGTTTCTTTGCGTATGCATTTGTTCCATTCCAGTTCAATCTTCAAATTGCAGAAAGTACAGTAATTTCCAAAAGAAAATCTGGATTAAGATTACGAATGTCTATATTTATCTGTATCTCTACCAGGCATATGTCAATGGGCATTTAGGATGCTTCCATAATTTGGTTATGTATAAAACGCAGCTATTAACAGAAGGGGGCGGTTTCTATTCTTTGTACTAGTGTTTCCATGTCTTTGGGGTATATGCCAAGAAGAGGTACTGATGGATCATAAAATCGTTCCAATACCATTATGCAGTGAAAAAGAATGAGGTTATATCATCTGGGACAAAACATATGGGACTGGAGGTTAAGTGAAGTGAAATAAAATAAGAAGTGAAAGATAGTTATCATATGGTTTCTCTTATATTTGGAATATAAATGATTAGATCAAAGCACATACAAAAAAAAGTAAAGGTAGCCAACCTGTATCTTGGACTCTATAAGAATTATGGGATTATGGAGAGTGGGACACAGGACTTTGTTATAGAGTTTGGCGGCTTGCACACATGACATATGCACGTAACCATGATTTTATAAGACTGTAGAACTGTGTCAAGTCACTGAAGAGAGAATTGTTCTAAAATATAATTATTTCAAAGGCTTCTAGTTGCTCAAAGAATAGGAGCCTTATGATTCTCTCTCGTGATGTTCTTTTCTCTAGAGTATGTTCTCGTTGACTCTGACAGTCTCTCACAGCACATTCACAGTTTTTAATTATGTACCTTTATCTTTGCTTGACCATCTATTAACATATTAGAGTGATCACAATGTTACATCATCCTACTGATTAAAACTGTAATGAAACACAGCAGTAAAATATCCCATTTTAGCATGCGCAGATCTATGTTGTTGGATGCTTCTTTTTTCTGTCTTGTTTATTAGTGTTATAGTACTCTGATATATAATTGAAGGGTTCAGTATTTGCCTATTCCTTTGAAGTTGTCCTTCTGGTCGATTTCAGTAGAGGGACCGTAGCTCAACATAAAAACCTTACAGGCCTTTTGCTGTCACCATGGTAGTTTTCTGAAAACATTTCCCAACAAATTCATCTACTGAAATGTCTGATTACCTTCAGCATTCTTTCCTTTCAGCAGGGAGAATAAAAAAGTGACAACTTTGGATGACATAAAAAATAATGGTGCTTAGATTTTGCGTTTTGTTGACACCTAATTAGGTTGTTCAATTTTATATGAATCATTAAGTGGCCGTGTTTGCGTGAGTGTATCGTCTCACTATCTTTCTTTTTCTAGAGACATAATTTATTAATTAATCAATTCCTACTGATTTGTCAGACCTTTCTAAAAACAAATTAAGGGAGTCGGGCCATAGCTCAGCGGGTTAAGTGTGTCACGTGGCACAAAGCATAAGGACCAGTGTAAGGATCCTGGTTCCAGCCCCCGGCTCCCCACCTGCTGGGGAGTCACTTCACAAGTGGTGAAGCAGGTCTGCAGGTGTCTATCTTTCTCTCCCCCCTCTGTCTTCCCCTCCTCTCTTCATTTCTCTCTGTCCTATCCAACAACGATGACAACAACAATAAAATAACAAGGGCAACAAAAGAGAATAAATAAATATTAAAAGAAAAGAAAAAGAAAGTAAAAAAAAAACAAATTAAGAACTCAAGTTATTTACCACATAGTTGCTGAAATGATCTGCTTTTAATTTTGTCAACTAAGAATGGCAGTTCTCAAGCTTACATGGTTTCGCTAAAATACTCACTCTTTAATTCGTAATTTTCTAAGATTTTTGCATGAGATTTCATATCCAGTTTAACACATATTCAAATCTTAGTTCTCATCTCTTTCTCTCCACCCAGCTCTTCTTTCTTTCTCTCTCTCTAGAGGCTTACTCTCAAACATTTAACTTACTACATCCGAACTTAATTTGGTAATGTACCTTTGCTTACGTTCAAGTAATGATCAAATGTTCTTATCACTGTTTCTACTGTCTCATACCTGGTACCAAGAATATGCCCTGTCTGAGGGGTCGATGAGAATGGTGATGATCTTGGCTTTGGGGATCAGAGATGCAGCTCGTCTGGGGGCATCTTCTGAATGGAAGTAGTTAGCACTCTTTTCAAATAGAAAGTCATTTGTAATGTTGGATGGACTAGGGAAGAAATCCATATACCTGAAGGTAGGGAAAAGAAAAGAAAACAAAACAAAAAACAATTTTTTACTCTGAGGTCTAGACTTTTCCTGTCTTTCTCTGGATAGCAAATAATTTGAACAATTTTATGTATATTGATATCATCTTATAATTCTTTTTTTTGCTATAATAGTAGAACTAATCATTGTTCTACATATTTCAATGTAAAGACAACCCAAAGTATTACTATTTAAGACAGAGAAAGGGGTGAGATGAAATAGAGGACCAAGATGAAATAGGGGAAAGACTTTTAGACCTAGGCTGATGTTCTTTGCTATCAAAAGCCAAATGCAGAAAAATTAAGTTTACCCTTGGCAAACACCAAATCACACTGCATTGCCTAGTAAACATCTTAAAAATAGTATATTTATGTTTTCACACTTTAAAGAAAAAAATTCTGAAATGGAAATTAAGAATACACAAGAGGAAAAAAATGTGTAAAGTCAAAATGGCTATAAAATACTAAGCAGATCAGGGCAGAGCTGTTTCCCCTTTCAGCTTGAGTATAATTTGTAGTATGTGTAGGGATGTGAACACATTATAGTCTATCTTGAGTAATTAAGGGACTATTTCCTGCCAGTGTAGCCTGTGGTGCCTCAGTCAGTTCACCCCTCCATATGCTGTGGGAACATTCCTCTGTGGGTAGATTATGGAATCAATATGTTCCGAGGTTAATTCAGTTCAAGGCTTTAATTATGCATGTAACCCTCCTTACAGCTCATCACTCCTCTAACCCTCAAATGTTCTAGAAATAAATAATGAGAGCAATTAAGAATTCATACAACACACTGATTTTCCTCTTTGACATTTGTTATGCTTCTCAAATGTGAAGTACTCAAAAGTCTCCTCTACACTCCTGCTTAACACTTTGTGTTCCATGGCCAAGAGAAAAAAAATCCATACCGTGTTTTTAATAACTTTAGTGCGATTCTAAAATTCATTTAGTCTTTTTTTTTAACTTTATTTATTTTTATTAGAGACAGAAATTGAGGGGAAGGGAAGATAGAGATGGAGAGAGACAGAGAGACACCTGCAGCCCTGCTTCACCAACTCGTGAAGCTTTCCCTCTTCAGGTGGGGATCAGGGGCTTGAACCCAGGTCCTTGCACACTGCAGTGTGTGCACTTAACCAGGTGTGCCACCGCCTGGCTCTCATTTAGTCTTTTAAAGAATGGAAAAGTTTCTCTTTGGGATGGGATCAACTCTGATGGCCAGATTACCTCTGCTCCCTTCTAATACTTGCTACATGTACAAAATGACAGGACTTCCACTAAGGGAAGCTCACGCATGTAGTTGACACAGAGGTGCAAGCTACAGAGTAGTGTTTGAGGGAATTTTCCCTAGGAGGAGATTTGCATTTTATAGCTGGGAAGTGGAAGTCCATATTTCTGAGGTCATACTTTCTTAAAAAAAAAATAACAACAACCTGGAATAGAGCTATAGAAAAATCACCAGAGTGGAGATCATTTCCAGTATTAATTCTCTTCTACTTAAGTTGAGGGAAAAAGTTGTGATGTTAACATCTTCGCCTAATTTGTCAAATGCAAATTAATAGCCCCTTTATGCAAGTGTATGATTAGAATTAATCTAGTTTTGGAACTGGCTTTGTTACTATTTGCATGATAAATATCAACCTGCGTTATAATGTAGCATATACGGTCTCTTGGTTAATGAAGATACATGTCACAGGGCATCAAATAAAACAAATCACTGATTTGTTTCCTTGAGCATTATTGTAAAGACAAATTATGTGTTCAGTTAAAAAAAAATTCTAGGCACAGCAAAATAATTGTATGTTTAAGGAGAATTTAAATAACCTTATGAATAATTCTGATGAAAAATACTCTATAATATTTTTATTTAATAATAGTAATTTACCAGAAAAATATTATTATTATTGTGCTGTCCAAATCAAATTATAGGCAACACTGATTAAACATATCATCATTATAAATTAATTTCTAATTCACTATGGTAGAATTGAGGATAACACATTTATTCTATAATTATGTAGATGCTATACATATATCTGTAATTGCTCTGCAGTGACTGAGCATTAGTTAATAGTGGAATTTATTATTATTATTTTTCTTACCAGTCAATTCCTTTGTGATAGTTGTTTCCATTAAAGAATTGAACTTCTTCAAATGTTTTTGGGTTGGGGAGATTGCTGATGATGGAAGGGTGCATAAGAAGAAATAAATAAAGTGCAGTTGTTCCTGTCCGAAAAGAAGGTAAAATGTTATGTGACAGTGAAAGAAGAGATAACTGTTTTAGCTGATGTTTCTCTAAAAAAGCATTACTCAAAAGGTAATTCTTTTCAGTGTCAAATGACTTCTTTCAAATCAGTTAGGAGTACTGCATGTAGTGAGGGTTGTGTGTTCTTTTTATGGAGTATGTGACGCTACTTAACCAAACACCCAACTTAATATTAGTATGCAGCCAGACTTCTCGAGGCAGGACTATGGAGCAGCAGCAGCTGTGTTTCTTTCCTTTCCTCTCCCAGGTCACCTAGGAATATCAAAGGAGACCACCTGGGACTGCAACAAGGCAGGACTAGAAGGACATCAAGAACCCACCAAACCACCAGTGAGTGCAAACACGTATGGCTCTTGAACAGGGAGGAGCCTAAGGAAAGATTGAGCTGCTGGTAACAGTCCATCAGTTTACCAGTTGAGGCACCACCTCCAGTCTGCTTTACCAACAAAATGACTGCTGAAGGGAGGAGAGGACTTCCCTAAGACTCACCAAATGCAACTGTGAGTCTCCATTGCTACTGCCCTCAGAGGCTGGAGCAGCAGGGGGGAGGACCTGTACTGACATCTGGGAACAGAGAACTGACCAGGAAAATCAGGAGAAAAGCTATACCTCAGTGGCCTAGCAGTGGGGCTGTATAGAGGGAGCCTTTCCACATTTGCTCTCCTGATAAGAACATGGTGAATAATTGCCTCAGAACCTATAGACTATAAACAGGACTTGTTTAGAAACTCACAGGGCCCAGCCGTGCTGCCTGGCTGGACACAGAATCTGAATTGAGCCTGGAGCTTTGGATCCTTGGGGTGTGAGAGTCTCTTTGCAAAATCACTGTGCTATATCTCCCCCACTCTGACTTATCTCTTGATCAGGAGTGAGTGATTAAGCTAAGAAACTTACTTCAAGTTTAAAAGCCCAGGGGCTCCCCTTGCCTACAGGGAAGAAAAAGAACAAAAGAAGCTTTTAACAGCTTCTGTGCTCCAACTCAGGAATTGAAATAATATTGAAACAACTTTCAGTTTCCACAACTGTGAACTCTTTAAGTACCATACTTAGACAAAAGTCAATCCAGGAAAGAGTGATCAGTTATTTGAAAAGTACTGAGAGAGGGACCTTATAACATACTATATAGAATGGTTAAACCAACAAGAAGAAATATTGGAGAAATGAACCAGGACAAGAGTCCAGCTACCCCACCCCTCCAAAGTCGAACCACAAATTAGTAAGGTCAACCTCCAAACTCTTGTTAAGGAAATAGTCACAGGAGTGAGTCAAGAGTTTGAAAGAATTGTCAACAGAAATACAGAAACAACAAATGAGACCCTGGAAGAAAACACTAATTATCTCAAGGTTATTAGAGAACTGAAAGCTGAAATAGCTGAGCTAAGAACACAACTAGCTGAACAAACTAAAACAGTATCAGAAGAGGGTAACAAAATAGATGAACTCCAGAACACAGTAGAGGGGAGAGAGAAAAGAATAAATGAGGCTGAAGACAGAATTAGCAAGATGTAGAATGAACTAGAGACAACTAAAAAAGAAGTAAGAAATCTCAAAAAGAGATTAAGAGATACTGAAAACAACAAAAGAGACCTATGGGATGACTTAAAAAGAAACAATATACACATTATTGGCTTAGCAGAGGAAGAAAGAGAGGGAAGGGAAGAAAGCATTCTACAGGACATAATGGCCAAGAACTTCCTTAGTCTAGACAACATCATAAAGGCTCAAGAAGCCCAGAGGGTCCCAAACAGAATTAACCCAGACTTAAAGGCACCAAGACACATCATATTTAGGATGGGAAGGAATAAGGATAAAGAAAAGATCCTGAAGGCTGCAAGAGAAAAACAGAGTCACCTACAGAGGAAAACCCATAAGATTAGCAACAGATTTCTCCACACAGACAACACAGGCAAGAAGAGAATGGCAAGATATCTATTGAGTGCTCAATGAGAAAGGCTTTCAACCAAGACTACTGTATCCTGCTAGACAGTCATTCAGACTAGATGGAGGCATAAAAACTTCCTCAGACAAGCAACAGTTGAAAGAATCAACTATCACCAAGCCAGCCCTGAAAGAAGTCCTGAAAGGTCTCCTATAAACAGTCAGACCACCATAAATATGCCATATATCAGAACACTCTAAAAATCTACAATAGTGGTGTTAAAATATCTTCAATCTTTGATATCAATAAATGTCAATGGCCTGAATTCATCTATTAAAAGGAACAGGTAGGAAGATGGATCAGAAAAAACAACCTAACAATATGCTATCTTCAGGAAACCCACCTAACTCAATAAGACAAACACAGGCTCAAAGTGAAAAGATGGATAATTATTATACAAGCCAATGGCCCACAAAAAAGGGCAGGAATAGCTATTCTCATATCTGACATGATAGACTTAAAAGTAAATAAAATTAAAAAAGATGGGGGATGCATACTACTTAATGCTCAGAAGATCAGTCAACCAAGAAGACTAAACAGTTGTTAACATCTACACAGCCAATGAGAAATCATCTAAATATCTCAAACATCGACTGAAAGAGCTACAGTGATATATTAACAGCAACACAGTCATAGTAGGGGACTTCAACACCCCACTCTCTCAACTTGACAGATCATCCAGGCAGAATATCAATAAAGACATGAGGGAGCTAAATGAGGAGATAGATAAACTAGAGCTATTGGACATTTTCAGAGTCATTCATCTCAAGAAACTTGAATACACATTTTACTCAAGTCCACATGGGTCATTCTCAAGGATAGACCATATGTTAGGCCACAAAGACAGCATCAGCCAATTCAAGAGCATTGAAATAATCTCAAGCATCTTCTCAGACCACAGTGAAATTAAACTAACACTTAACAATCAACAAAAGGTTAGTAATAGTCTCAAAATGGGGAAGCTCAACAGTACACTACTTAAGAACCTCTGGGTCAAAGAGGAAATAAAGGGAGATATCAAAATGTTTCGAGAGTTCAATGAAAATGAAGACACAAGCTATCAAAATATTTGGGACACAGCTAAGGCAGTACTGAGAGGGAAGTTCATAGCCATACAAGCACACATTAGGAAACAAGAAAAAGCACAAATAAACAGCCTGATTACACATCTTAAAGACCTAGAAGAAGAAGAACAAAGGAACCCTAAAGCAACCAGAAGGACAGAAATCACTAAAATTAGGGCAGAAATCAATAATATTGAAAATAAGAAAACCATACAAAAGATTAATGAAAGTAAATGTTGGTTCTTCGAAAGAGTGAACAAAATTGACAAACCTTTAGCCACACTTACAAAACAAAAAAGGGAGAAGACCCAAATAAATCATATCATAAATGAAAGAGATGTCACAACAGACACCACAGAAATTCAGCATGTCATATGAGGTTTCCATGAACAACTATATATGCCACCAAGCTAGAGAACCTGGAAAAAATGGATGATTTACTATGTCCATTTGTAGATACCTATGAACTTCCAAAATTAAGTAAAGAGGAACTAGATAACATGAACAGGCCCATCACAGCTAATGAAATTGAAACAGTTATGAAAAACCTTCCCAAGAATAAAAGTCTTGGACCGGATGGTTTTAAATGAATTCTACAAATCCTTCAAAGAAGAGTTAATACCTCTACTTTTAAAAGTTTTCCAGAAGATTGAAGACACAGGAATACTCTCAGCTTCTATGATGCCAACATCACTCTGATACCCAAAGCAGACAGGAACACAACCAAAAAAGAAAACTAAAGACCAATATCTCTGAGGAACATAGATGCTAAAAGATTGAACAAAATTCTAGCCAACCAGATATAGCAGTATATTAAAAAGATTGCTCATCATGACCAAGTGGAGTTTATCCCAGGGATGCAAGTTTGCTATAATATACGTAAATCAATCAACGTGATCCACCACATCAACAAAAGCAAGACCAAAAACTACATGGTCATATCAATAGATGCAGAGAAAACCTTTGAAAAAAATACAACATCCCTTTATGATCAAAACACTACAAAAATGGGAATAGGAGGAAAATTCCTGAAGATAGTGGAGTCTATATATAGCAAAACTAGAGCCAACATCATACTCAATGGTGAAAAGCTGGAAGCATTTCCCCTCAGATCAGGTACTAGACAGGGCTGCCCACTATCACCATTACTATTCAACATAGTGTTGGAAGTTCTTGCCATAGCAATCAGGCAGGAGCAAAGAATTAAACAGATACACTTTGGAAGAGAAGAAGTCAAACTCTCCCTATTTGCAGATGACATGATAGTATACATAGAAAAACCTAAGGAATCCATAAAGAAGCTTTTGAAAATCATCAGGCAATTTAGTAAGGTGTCAACTACAAAATTAACATTCCTCTATGCAAACACTAAGTTTGAATAAGATGAAATCCAGAAATCAATTCCTTTTACTATAGCAACAAAAACAATAAAATATCTAGGAATAAATGTAATAAAAGAAGTGAAAGACTTGTATACTAAAAATTATGAGTCACTACTCAAGGAAATAGAAAAAGACACAAAGAAGTTGAAAGATATCCCATGTTCATGGGTTGGAAGAGTTAACATCATTAAAATGAATATATTACCCAGAGCCATATACAAATTTAATGCTATCCCCATTAAGATCCCAACCACATTTTAAAGGAGAATAGGTGAAATGCTACAAATGTTTATCTGGAACCAGAAAAGACCTAGAATTGCCAAAACAATTTTGAGAAGGAAGAACAGAACTGGAGGCATCACAGTCCAAGTTCTCAAATTGTATTATTGGGCCATTGTAATCAAAACTGCTTGGTACTGGAACATGAATAGACACACTGACCAGTGGACTAGAATTCAGAGCCCAGAAGCAAGCCCCCACACTTATAGACATCTAATCTTTGACAAAGGTGCCCAGACTATTCAATGGGGAAAGGAGAGTCTCTTCAACAAACGGTATTAAAAAAAATGGGTTGAAACATGCAGAAGAATGAAACTGAACCACTATATTTCAGCAAACACAAAAGTAAATTCCAAGTGGATCAAGGACTTGGATGTTAGACCAGAAACTATAAGATACTTGGAGGAAAATACTGGCAGAACTCTTTTCCGCATCAATTTTAAAGACATCTTTAATGAAATTACTCCAATTACAAAGAATAGTAAGGCAAGTATAAATAAACCTATGGGACTACATCAAATTAAAAAGCTTCTGTACAGCAAAAGAAACCACTACCCAAACCAAGAGACCCTCACAGAATGGGAGAAGATCTTTACATGCCATTCATCAGACAAGAGGCTAATAACTAAAATACATAAAGAACTTTCCAAACTCAACAACAAGAAAACAAATAACCCCGTCCAAAAATGGGGAGGACATGGACAGAATATTCACCACAGAAGAGATCCAAAAGGTTGAGAAACATGAAAAAATGCTCCAAGTCTTTGATTGTCAGAGAAATGCAAAAAAAGGCAACAATGTGATACCACTTCACTCCTGTGAGAATGTCATATATCAGAAAAGGTAACAGCAGTAAATGCTGGAGTGGTTGTGGGGTCAAAGGAACCCTCCTGCACTGCTGGTGGGAATGCCAATTGGTCCAACCTCTGTGGAGAACAGTCTGGAGAACTCTCAGAAGGCTAGAAATGGACCTACCCTATGATTCTGCAATTCCTCTCCTGGGGATATATCCTAAGGAACACAACACACCCATCCCAAGAGACCTGTGTACATATATGTTCTTGGCAGCACAATTTGTAATAGCCAAAACCTGGAAGCAACCAGGTATCCAACAACAGATGAGTGGCTGAGCAAGTTGTGGTGTATATACACAATGGAATACCACTCAGCTATTAAAATGGTGACTTCACTGTTTTCAGCCCACCTTGGGATGGAGTTTGAAGAAAGCATGTTAAGTGAAATAAGTCAGAAATAGAAGGATGAATATGGGATGATCTCACTCTAATGCAGAAGTTGAAAAGCAAGATCAGAAGAGAAAACACAAGTAGAACCTGAACTGAAGTTGGTATATTGCACCAAAGTAAAAGACCCTGGGGTGGGTGGGGGGGAGAGTATAGGTCCAAAAAGGATGGCAGAGGACCTAGTGGGGGTTGTATTGTTATGAGGAAAACTGAGAAATGTTATATACAATCTGTTGTATTTACTGTTGAATGTAAAACATTAATCCCCAAATAAAGAAATTAAAAGAAATATATTAGTATGCAGCCAAAGTCAAGCAGATAGCAGACACAGCCAGGAAACACTTTCAGAAATGAGGTTGTTAATGTCCTTCTGGAGACAGGTGAGTGACTAAAGTGTTAAGGACACTGGCACATTACAAGGACCTATTGGGTTTTAATATTTACAACAGTTCAACTAAATTAAATCAAACTGTGCAACAGATGTTGACTGGTGTTAGTCTGTACATGACTTGTAGTAATAACTGGTGATAACTTTTGATAAGAGAGGCAGTTGAAGGGTCAGGTGGTGATGCATGGGGCTGAGTGTACATGTTACAATGTGCAAGGTCCTGGGTTTGAGCCTGATCCCTACCTGCAGAGGGAAAGCTTTCCAAGTGGTGAAGAAGTACTACAGTTGTCTCTCTCCCTCTCTATCACCCTCTTTCCTCTTGATTTCTGGCTGTCTCTATCCAATAAATAAACAAAGATATACAAAAAATTAAAAATGAAACTTAAAAATACAGAAAGGCGTTTGCTGCCCTCAGTAAACTGAAAGTATATGCATAGACTTGGATCAAATAAACAGATATTTGTGACATCATGAGGCTGTCGTATTATTTTTTATATGTATTTATTTTCCCTTTTTGTTGTCCTTGTTGTTTTTCATTGTTGTAGTTATTGTTGTTGTTGATGATGTCGTCATTGTTAGATAGGACAGAGAGAAATGGAGAGAGGAGGGGAAGACAGAGAGGGGGACAGAAAGATAGACACCTGCAGACCTGCTTCACCGCCTGTGAAGCGACTCCCCTGCAGGTGGGGAGCCGGAGGCTGGAACTGGGATCCTTACACCAGTCCTTGTGCTTTGAGCCACATGCGCTTAACTCGCTGCGCTACTGCCTGACTCCCTGAGGCTGTCTTATTTTATTTGTTTATTTTTCAAAATTTCTTTATTGGGTCATTAATGATTTATAGTCACCAGTAAAATACAGTAGTTTGTACATGTGTACTATTTCCCAGTTTTCCACATAACAGTTGAATCCCCACTAGATCCTCCTCTGCCATCATGTTCCAGGACCCGAACCCTGCCCCTCACCCCAGAGTCTTTTACTTTGGTGCAATACACCAACCCCAGCCTAAGTTCTGCTTACTGTTTTCCCTTACAATCTTGTTTTTCAGCTTCTGTCTGTGTGTGAGATCATCCCATATTCATCCTTTTGTTTCTGACTTATCTTATTTAACGTGATTCCTTCAAACTTCATCCAAGATGGAGTAAAGAAGATGAATTCAGAGGTTGGGCGGTAGGGCAGCAGGTTAAGCCCATGTACCGCGAAGCTCAAGGACTAAAGATCCCCCTTTGAGCCCTGTTTCCCCACCTGCAGGGAAGTCGCTTCACAGGCGATGAAGCAGGTTGCAGATATCTATCTTTCTCTTTCTCTCTGTTCTCCCCTCCTCTCTCCATTTCTCTCTGTCCTATCCAACGACGACAGCTATAACAACAATAATAAAAACAGTGGCAACAAAAGGGATTAAATAAGTAACTTAAAAAAAGATGAATTCACTATTTTTAATAGCTGAGTAGTATTTCATTGTTGTATTTCATACAATAACTTTCTCAGCCACTCATCTGTTGTTAGACACCTGGGTTGCTTCTAGGTTTTGGCTATTACAAATTGTGCTGCTATGAATATAGGTATAGACAAATCTTTTTGGATGGGTGTGTTTGGTTCCTTAGGATAAACCTATTGTGACGCAGCGTACCGGCTGACCATAGGAAGTTGGACACAGCACTTGGCTGACATCAGCCTGGTGAATGAGCATACTACAATCTGTGCAAACGCACAATGGATTGTGGGTGGATTGAATGGATTTAAACACAAACAGGTGGAAGTCAGGCCCTTTTTGGCCATTGCTTCTCCTGCTCAGATAGATCTTGGCTGAGGGTGTTTGAAGTGTCCGCCATAGCTGCCTCTCCTGGGAACTGAACACGTGTGACTCGGCTAGCTGGTAAACTCTAAGACTCCTCTACAGCCATATGAGTAACCTCTACCTTGGCTGATAATTGTTTATCTTGTGAGGCTGAAATTTTGGTAACTAATTCATGGGTTTATGAGACTGGCTTACTTTCTCCTGCCTATAATTTCTTATTTTGTAGTACCTAATATATTAAATCCCATACTATTGTACTGCCATAATAAGGCTTTGGTTGTTTAAACCCAAACCAGCTGCAACACAGACAAGTTCATTATGAATGACGGCCATGTCTTTTTTTTTTTTTTTTTTAATTTTAAATTGCAACATATATCCCCTGGAGAGGAATTGCAGGATCACAGGGTAGGTCCACTTGTAGCCTCCTGAAAGTTTTCCAGACTGCTCTCCACAGGGGTTGGGTCAATTGACATTCCCACCAGCAGCGCAGGAGGGTTCCTTTGTCCCCTGAGGCTGTCTTTATAATGAAAAAAGACTAGATGCTTTTCCAATACCTGAGAAAATAAGGGATTTAAACTTGAGGGGCTAATGTGTCTAGAAGAAGATGCAGCCCAAGGTTATTATAAAAACATGAAGTTCCTCAGCCGGGTTGAAAGATGAGAGCTTAGTTTGAGAAAGACGGCCAATTGAATATTTAACTTGAAAGATGAGATAGTCAAGTCTGATAAAAGGCTTTCATCAGAAGTGGTTAGCTGATAGAACCTTCTGAGTGTACACATCACAGAAGTCTCTAATACAGTTTATCAACCTTATTTCTTTGAGACAGGCCAGAAAAGGAGGACCACAGCAGAAAGGATCAGGAAATAACTGGGTCATCAAGGTTCTTATAATCAAATATTCTCTTCCAGAAAAAGTGATCTCGTTTTGTAACACATTGGAGCTGGAGAGTTTGTTGGATTTTCTCATTCTAGGAGAGCTGGGACTGACCTACACGGATTCTTTGGCATGATAATTATGGATTCTCAATGCAGAGAAGGTCAGCAACGAACTGGCATAAGGTTGTAATACATCCCAAACTCCTCAGAGCAAAGGCTACTATGCTTCATGTATTAGGTCCACACAGTTTAACAAGGTCACCATGACTGAGCAGAGACCTGAGTATTAAAGGGAAGTGATGCAGCTTTAAAAACCTCCTTAGCTGGAACAGACATTAAAATATCTAGAACCAGTGACTTGTAGTGCAATGGAAGGGCAAAAGTCAATACATTTCCTTAAGATTTAATTATTAGTTTAAAACTCAACAACTAATATGGAGTCAAATGTAATTCAAAACATAGAAGAAATGAAAACTTCATAAGACCTGAATGAGAGGGTCTAAGGATCAGGCAGGTGAACTATTCCAAACACAGAATCACTAAAGTTATAATGGGAAGTAGAAATCTTGAAGAACTGCTCTGCTCTTCTCTGCTCTTGAAAATAAAAGAACTTCTGAAAAAATAAAGAGAAGAAGACTTCAGGGGCTGGGTGATGGCCTACCCAACAAGCATATATAGTATGAAATGCAAGGATCCAGGTTTGAGCCCCTGCTCCCCACCTGCGGGGGGGGGGGGGGGGGCTGCTTCATGAGTAGAGAAGCAGTTCCGCAGGTGTCTCTCTCCCTCTCTGTCTCCCCATCCCTCTCAATTTTTCTCTGTCCTACTCAATAAAATGGAGGGGGAAATAAAGGCTACCAGTAGCAGTGGATTCATAGTGCTTGTACTAAGCCCCAGTGATAACACTGGAGGCAGAAAAAAAAGAAAGAAAAATTCAGATATATAAATAAGTGGCCTTTCTTCCTTCCTTCCTTCCTTCCTTCCTTCCTTCCTTCCTTCCTTCCTTCCTTCCTTCCTCTCTTTCTTTCTTTCTTTCTTTCTTTCTTTCTTTCTTTCTTTCTTTCTTTCTTTCCTTTACTGGGGGATTAATGGTTTACAGTCTACAGTAAAATATAGTAGTTTGTACATATATAACATTTCTCAGTTTTCCACATAACAATCTAACCCCCTCTAGGTCCTCCTCCACCATCATGTTCCAGGATCTGAACACTCCCCCCTCACTCCAGTCTTTTACTTTAGTGCAATATACCAACTCCAGACCAAGTTTCGCTTTGTGTTTTCCCTTCTGATCTTATTTTTCAACTTCTGTCTATGAGTGGGATCATCCCATATTCTTCCTTCTCTTTCTGACTCATCTCACTTAACATCAACAAATGGGTTTTAAGAATTACCTCAATCCTGTTACATTAGAACAGACTCCCTGCAGCATATAAATTATTATCCCACTGCTTTGTTTTAACTTGCTTGTTTGTGTGTCTTAGGAAAGTCTTAATCAACTCAAAGCTTTATCACTCTCTAGTAGATCAAGTATTAAAATCTAAAGGTATAAAGTTATCTTTTAAAAAAATTTTATTTATTATCCCTTTTGTTGCTCTTCTTGTCTTTTTACTGTTGTTGTAGTTATTGTTGTGGTTGTTATTGATGTCGTCCTTGTTAGATAGGACAGAGAGAAATGGAGAGGAGGGGAAGACAGAGAGGGGGAGAGAAAGACAGACACCTGCAGACCTTCTTCACTGCCTGTGAAGCGACTCCCCTGCAGGTGGGGAGCTGGGGGCTCGAACTGGGATCCTTAGGCCGGTCCTTGGGCTTTGCGCCACATGCGCTTAACCCGCTGCGCTACCACCAGACCCCCTAAAGTTATCTTCTTTAAGAAGACATCCAAAAGTACTAATAACGAGGGACAAAAATGTATACTTGCTAATCTGCCAAAATGACAGAGTTGTGTCTTTAAATTGAAAATTTAATATAACCTTATAGTACAAGCACACTTTGTTTTTATGCTAGTCATCACAGAGCATTGTAGTAGGAGAGTTGGTAGAAAATTAATTCACTTAGTAGATGACAAAAGAGACAATGACAGATATCTGAAAATGCATGTTGTTCTTTTCCCCCTCCATCTTTACACTCATATGACTCAGCAGTGCAGTGTATTTTATATTCCTAGAAGGAAAGATCTCAACAACCAACATCTAATTGTTTGGAAATTTTACCCACAGCCTTAAAAGTGATCTAGTTGCTTGTGTTACCCATCTCTTCATCTGGATCAGACTTATGTATCATAACTGTTTGTTTGATGTTATGCTTTGTGTCCTAGTGGTGAAAACGCTTCCAGTCAAAGCAGTGAATTCAAAATACAGCAACTCAATAATAACTTTAATTAATCAGAACATGAACAAAGTGAGTAAAACTGCCACATCCTGAAGAAAGCATAACATATTCTAACTGAAAGTGTCATCTCCTTGGTGAAATAGTTTCATTCTCTTTTACTACATTCTTATACACTTGTCCTTCAGCACATAAGCAAATATGAAAAGAAAATAAATGTCTGATAAACCTCAGATGCTTCAGAAAATATGTCCAAGATATATTGATATCAAATGAACATTAAAAAAAAAAGCAAACCACAAATGAAAAATATTTAAAAGTAATAGTGTAATGCTATGGGGAAAAAAACTCAATTTCAGGCTGGTTAATGTTGTTTGAATCTAGTAAAAGCTCTTTTAAATTTTATTTATTTATTTATTTATTTTTTTAACATTTATTTCTATTTGGTTATTATTGGATAGATACAGAGAGGCATTGAGAGGGATGGGGAAGAATAGAGAGAAAGACACAGATAGACTCCTGCCATTCTGCTTCACCACTCATGAAGCGTAAAAGCTCTTTTTAAAAGCAACTTAATTCAGGAGTCAATCAAGCAAAATCTAAAAAAAAAAAGTAGAAATGGAAAATAAGACTCCACAGTTGTGATAAAAAAAATCAAAGTTATCAAAGCATTTGATATCTGTTGAAGAGTTTTAAAATCTACAATTAATTATTTAGTTCTTAATTCTCATTAATTGACTTATCTAAGTTTCCTTTGGAGGATCATTTCATAAAGGTGGTTTAGTAGGGATGAAAAGTATCCCAATAAAAAAAGTGAGAGAGGATATTAATGGAATAATCTCTCCATAGAAGAGATCCAAAAGGGCAATAGAGATATGAAAAAGCTGATCTTGGATGGATGTAAAAAAACTCATGTTAAGTGAAATAAGTTAGAAACAGAAGGATGAATATGGGATGATCTCACTCTCAGGCAGAAGTTGAAAAACAAGCTCAGAAGAGCAAACACAAGTAGAACCTGAACTGAAATTGATGTATTGCACCAAGTAAAAGACTCTGAGGTGGGTGGGGGAGGAGAATACAGATCCAAGAAGGATGACAGAGGACCTAGTGGGGGTTGTATTGTTATATAGAAAACTGAGAAATGTTATGCATGTACAAACTATTGTATTTACTGTAGAATGTAAAACATCAATTCCCAATAAAGAAATTAAAAAAAATTCAAGCTATTGATTATCAGAGAAATGCAAATAAAGACAACAAATAAAGGAGATACTGCTTCACTCAGGCGAGAATGTCATAGGAAAGGACAGTAACAACCAATGCTAGAGAGGCTGGGGGGAGAGAGTAAAGAAACTCCTCCACTGCTTGTGAGAATGTCAATTGTTCCAACCCTTGTGGAGAGCAGTCTGGAGAACTCTCAGAACATTGGAAATGGACCTATCCTATGATCCAGCAATTCCTCTCCTTGGGATATAGTCTTTTTTCTGGAATTAATTAATAAATAATTAAGTTTTAATTTTTATTAGTGATAATAATGATTGGGGGATATATTCTTTTTAAAAAATATATTTATTCATTCCCTTTTGTTGCCCTTGTTATTTTATTGTTGCAGTTATTGTTGTCATTGTTGTTGGATAGGACAGAGAGAAATGGAGAGAGGAGGGAAGACAGAGGGGGAGAGAAAGATAGACACCTGCAGACCTGCTTCACGGCTTGTGAAGTGACTCCCCTGCAGGTGGGGAGCTGGAGGCTTGAACCAGGATCCTTACACTGGTCCTTGTACTTTGCACCTTCTGCTCTTAACCCACTGTTATACTGCCTGACTCCTCAGAGATATATTCTAAGGAATCAAACATGCCCTTCCAAAAAGATGTGTAGACTTATGTTCATAACAGCATGGAAAGCAACCTAGGTATCCAACAATAGATGGGTTACTAAGCAAGTTGAATCTCTCTCTCTCTCTCTCATCTATATAAAGTTGAATATGTATACTATTCAGCTATTAAGGATGATGAATTCACCTTCTTTACCTCATCTAGGAAGTAATCATGTTAAGTGAGATAAGGCAGAAAGAGGATGAATATGGGGAGATCTCACTCATGGAAAGAAGCTGAGAAATAAGAACAGAAAGGGAAAACACAAAGCAGAACTTGGACTCGGTTGTTGAGGGTGGATTTGTTGTTGTCGTTGTTGGACTTGGCTGGAGTTGAAAGTGTTTTGTAGAAATTTGAGAAGTTTTACACATGTATCAAAACCCATATTTACAGTAAGCCATTAATTCTCCCCCCAAAATAAAATATACTTGCATGGTGTCTACATTTCACAAAGCAAAACATACTACAACAGTAGCATATGATAATAAGTTTTACTAAGAGAAGAAAATTGCAAACAGAGGCTGGGTGGTGGTGCACTTGGTTAAGTGCATATGTTACAGTACGCAAGGAACCAGGTTCAAACCCCTGGTCACCACCTGCAAGGGGAAAGCTTCACAAGTGGTGGTGTAGGGCTGCAGTTGTCTCTCTGTTTCCCCATTCCTCTTGATTTCTGGCTGTCTCTATCCAATAAATAAAGATTTAAACCTGAGTAAGGATCCCGGTTCGAGCCCTGGCTCCCCACCTGCAGGGGAGCCCCTTCACAGGTAGTGAAGCAGGTCTGCAGGTGTCTATCTTTCTTTCCCCCTCTCTGCCTTCCCCTCCTCTCTTCATTTCTCTCTGTCCTATCCAACAACGATGACATCAATAAAACAACAATAATAACTACGACAAAAGTAAAAACAAGGGCAACAAAAAGGAAATAAATTAATTAATTAAAAAAATAAAGTTTTAAAAATTAAAACAAAAAAAGGAAAATTTCAAACAACAAAATTGTTCATTCTTACCTGTTTTCTGTGGCCCTATTACAAGGAATTTGGGTAAGTGGTCACATGTTTTTTCTCTGGACCAAATGTCTTTGTGTCGTTTATCATCGCATGGATTCTGTACAAAGGAAGAATGGACAATCGTACTGTGTAAAGAGTATCTGGTTCTATTCTGTGAAAAACTTAAAGACAGATCACATTATTGTTGTTCTTACTATTATTATCATTATCATCTGTTTTTGTTGTTGTTGTTATTGCCAGAGATTCACCTCTCCAGATAAACCGACCCAGTGGTATCTACAGTATGAAACAATGCCATCTTAGGGTATAGTCAAGTCCCAGGGAGAATTTCAGTGTACACATACAAGGGCACTCCTTTGGAAGTTCATTGGAGAATTGATTTTTAGTATGTTACCGAATTCTGAAAGCAATAAGATTTCTGTCATGATTTTTTAATTAGTGATTTAATAATGATTAACAAGATTGCAAGATGACAGGGGTACAATTCCACATAGAGTTCCATGTCCCATACCCTCCATTGGAAGCTTCATTCTTTTTTTATTTATAAAAAGGAAGCATTGACAAAACCATAGGATAAGAGGGGTACAACTCCACACAATTCCCACCACCAGATCTCCCTATCCTATCCCTTCCCCTGATAGCTTTCCTATTCTTTATCCCTCTGGGAGTATGGACCCAAGGTCATTGTGGGATGCAGAAGGTGGAAGGTCTGGCTTCTGTAATTGCTTCCCTGCTGAACATGGGCATTGACAGGTCTGTCCATACTCCCTGCCTGTCTCTCTCTTTCCCTAGTAGGGTGGGGCTCTGGGGAAGCAGGACTCCAGGACATATTGGTGGGGTTCTTTGTCCAGGGAAGTCTGGTCGGCATCATGCTAGCATCTGGAACCTGGAGGCTGAGAAGCCTCCTTATTCTTTATTCTTCTCTGGGAATATGGATCAGAACTCTTTTTGGGGTGCAGAGTTCTGGCTTCTGTAATTGCTTCTCCACTGGACATGGATGTTGGCAGGTTGATTCATAACCTCAACCTGCTTTTGTCTTTCCCTAGTGCAGTAGAGCTCTGGAGAGGTGAGACTTCAGGACACATTGGTGAGATTGTCTGCCTAGGAGACTCAGCATCTGCAACTTGGTGACTGAAAGGTGGTAAGATATAAAGCTATTGGTGGTTGTCAGCATTTCATCTCTAATCTCCAAATGACTTGGGGGGGGAAGGTAGTGTATTTTTTTTTCACTGTGACTTCAATTTCTAGGAGACATTATGCACAGAGTAGGCTTACAGAGTTTACTGAAAGGCAGTAAGACATAATATAGGTCACATTACTTAGTAAACGGGAACCCAAAAGTAGGAACAGAGTAGATGAAATTAGGGGTCTTTGAGTGGGAAGAAGCTTGGAAGTCTATTTTAGGTATGTTTCAAGGGGCCCACGACTTTAGGATTTTTTTCCCCTGAGCCTTACAGTTAACATGCAGGTTGTCATGATCTTTCTTTTTCTTTCTTTCTTTCTTTCTTTCTTTCTTTCTTTCTTTCTTTCTTTTTTTTTTTAAAAGTGATTACATGATCACCTTGAGATGAATATCCATCAAGCTCTAAGTTCAAATGGACTGGTTCCAATGGCATAGCAGCTGATTAGAAGATGGGAGCTTAGTCCATTTGGTATTGATTTTCAGTGGTTTCAAAGACTAGACGTGAACTTTAGAAACAAGTGGCCCAGACCCTATGTCACCTTCTGATTCTACCATCACTGCAGCACCGTCTCATTCCTATACCTCTGGAGGGTTCCCTGTGATGTGTTACTGATGAGGGGGGAACTCAATCTTGGTTTGTGGGTAGGTCAATTTGCATTTTGGTAGAAAACTTTATTATTTATTTATTAGTGACTTAATAATGATCGGCAAGATTGTGGGAGAAGAGAGGTACAGGTCCATATGGTAGAAAAGTTTACAGGGACTGCTCCTGTATGACATTCATGTTAAGGATCTCTGCTGTCAATCAAGAAGACTGGAACTGAGGTGGATGAAGGGAGGAAGGAAGTTCATTACGCTGATGAAGAGAGAGGGAAAGTTTATTATGCGCGTGCCAAGAGTTTAGATTGCTCTGAGAACTCCAGCCTCGAATAGAGGGGGGGTGGGTACAAGCTTACATAGGGCATGCAAGCTTGAGAGCAAAAAGCTTCATTATAGATGCAGAGGCTGCAAGGTTAAGGGGGTGGGACTTGTACCCATTGCTCAGGGTCTGGTTGTCTTAGTTACTATTATGGTTATTATCTTTCCTGCATAGCTGTGTCTGGGAAAGTTTAGCCTCAGCAGAAGATACACCACTGGGGGTAGAATGGGGTGGATACCTTTTAGGAGGGCAGAAGCCAGCATTACAGAAGCTGATGTAGCCAGCCATTACTGTAAGCAAGCTGGCAAGAAATACAAAACAACATATGACCGTCTTTACTTAGCTTGAGTACCCCATACATTGGGGAAACTGATGATCCTTTCTAGCCGACTGAATCCACATGGATCCCAGTCACTTTCAAAGCCAGCAAGAAGAAGAAGAACTTAGCGACTGTCCGATGAAGAAAGTTCAGCCTGACCTTCCATGTCTCTACTTTGGTATCACTTGCTCACCCGGTGAAGGCCAGCCTGTGCCGCTGTACTAACCACCTGCACCATCGCAAACCTTGGCACATACTCAATCCTTCTTCACATTCTTTTTTTTAAAGATTTTTTTTTTTGATATTTATTTATTCCCTTTTGTTGCTCTTGTTGTTTTCTTAGTGTTGTAGTGATTGATGTCGTCATTGTTGAATAGGACAGAGAGAAATGGAGAGAGGAGGGGAAGACAGAGAAGGGGAGAGAAAGAGAGACACCTTCAAACCTGCTTCACCGCCTGTGAAACGACTCCCCTGCAGGTGGGGAGCTGGGGAGCCGGGGGTTCAAACCGGGATCATTACACCGGTCCTTGCACTTTGTGCCACGTGTGCTTGACCCGCTGTGCTGCCGCCCAACTCCCCTTCTTCATATTCTTAACCCTTTATTATATTTTCAGTTCTTCTGTCTTGTGTTGAGGCCTTCTTATAAATGCATCACAATCATATACAATCATATTATAAATACACACTTACACTTTAAGAGTATCCAGAGGCTCAAATTTGGAAATTCCCTGCTCTCATTCAGGGAACTTCCTATACATCAGTGGCTAAGAGAAAGTTTCTAACTGTCCAGGAGGTGGTGCAATGGAAAGCTTTGGACTTGCAAGCATGAGGTCCTGATTTTGATCCCTGACATTGTGTGCTCCAGAGTGAGGCTCTGGTTCTCTGTCTCTGTCTCATAAATAAATCTTTAAAAGAAGAAGTCTGCATATCTTGGTGAAATAGCTCACTTGGATAGTGTGCTGCTCTGCTCTGTGTGCAAGGCTCAGGTTCAAGCCTGGCTGTCACTAGGCTGAAGGAAGCTTCAGTGTTATAGTCTCTTTCACTTTCTCTGACTCTTTTAAAAAAAATATATATCTATTTATTTATTACTGGATAGAGACAGAGAGAAATTGAGAGGGAGCAGATAGAAAAAAGGAGAGATGCAGAGAGACACCTGCAACCCTGCTTCACTACGCAACTCTCCTAAGCTGCCTGCCCTATTTTGAACAGTTTTGTGAGTGAGAAATACATTTTAATCTAATTTATCCATGATAACTTTAAAAACAATAGATAATATTTTATTTTACTTAAATGTATTTTATTATCTTTATTTATTAGATAGAGATAGCTAGAAATTGAGAGGAAGGGAGAGCTAGAGAGGAAGGGGGAAGAGGGACTTGCAGCACTGCTTCACCATTTGCAAATCTTTCCCCCTGCAGATGGGCACTGGGGTCTTGAACTTGGGTCCTTATGTATTGTAACTTGTGTGCTCTACCAGGTGTGCCACCACTTGGCCCCTTTATTTTACTTTACTTTACTTTATTTATTTATAGTTATTTTATTTTAGAGAAGAAAAAGGTTCAGAATCCCATTCTGGATCCTGAAGGAGAGGGGGAAAGGGATACGTGTTTATCTTGTATTGATAATAAAATAGAACAGAGTAAAAAATCTGTCCTGTCTTCAGCTTGGATGGCTCCAGATTGCCTCAGACCCCCTGAGCAGAGGCAGCTGATTGTTGAGAAAATAAAGCAAAAAACAAACAAACAAACAAACAAACAAACAAAAAACCCTCTGATGGTCTTTCCCTGTTTGAGTAAGACTTTGCTTGGTGGAATATTTGTATCTGGAATTGGCTACTTACAAAGAAAAAAGGCCAAAGGTTTCAGAAAGGAATAGAATTAGAATGAATGACACCCCCTGGTGGGACAGGAATCTTGGTAAAGAAAGAAGCTCAGCAGGGGAGCCTGCTAGGAGCAGATCTCTGGCCCCCAGGGACTGGCTATGGGGAAGGAGGGGGGAGGGGGTGCGCTTCGGGAATAATAATTAAAAAAAATTTTTTTTCCCTTTCTTTTTACTCTATTTTCTAACCCAAATTGAGTTATAGTCACCTCCTTGGTGTCACCGCTAGGACCCCTTATTGACTGTCCTGCTAAAGGCAAAAAACCCTACCGTTTCCAGTAGATGTGGTCAGAGCTCAAGCCACTAGCAGCTTCTCATTCTGCCATCTTCCGGAATCTCCCCATTCTGGATCCTTTGGGATCAAAATCAGGACTTGATGCTTTAACTACTGTACCATCTCCCAGGTCACTATTTTATTTTGTTAAGATTAATTAATTTACTTGAGAGAGAGAGCAAAACAAGGAGACAGAGCAAAGCAGTGCTCAGCTCTCTCATCTGGTGGTTCCGGGCACTGAGCTTGAGAATTCTGGGGCTTCTAGCCATTGTATTTTTTTTTTTTTTTGAACTCCACCCATGAAGCAACATTGGCTGTATGCTAACTCACTGTATTTCACAGCAAATGTCTATGTCTTAACATTAGTTACTACAGTGACAGTATCAAGGAGCTCCCCTGTAACAAGAGGAAAAATTCACTGAAGCAACTGTCTGGTTAGTGCTGCAACTGGTTTGCAATTTGGCACAAAGTTCTGGCCCTAGTGCTAATCAACATCCATCAATTCAGGACTGTTCAAGGACCATACTGTAAGTAGCACCACCCTGAATTTACAACTGCCCAAATCAGTCTAATGCTTCTGTTATATTGTGTTCACGCTCACAGACATGGTCATTCCTGCACCTCAGTCTCTGAGTAGTTTTCTTGTCTGTGCTATGCTCTTCTGGTTGTTACATTGTTGTCTTAATTGTGCTGATTCTTCTAATTTAAGCTAATTTCTACCATAAGCCTCCCCTATTTATTTTATTTTATTTTTATAGTGTCAGAGAGAAATTGAGATGGGAGAGGAGCTAGAGAGGGAGGTAGAGAAGGAAACACCTACAGCACTGTTTCATGGCTTGTGAAGCTCTCATCCTACTCCCAACCCCACAAGTGGGGACTGGGGCTTGAACAGATCTTTGCACCTTTTCACCTGGTAACATGTGAACTCTACCAGGTGTATCAACAGCAGGTTCCCCCCTTAAGCCCTTTTATTTTTTAATTTTAGAAGTACACTGGCTACTAATTTTAGAAGAAACTGGTTATTGCAAGTATGATTTCAAAATAGAGACTACTGTATCTTAAGGTATTTTAATAAATTTAAATCTCTATTTCCTTATGTAGAAAAGAATGATTGGTGATTTCTACCTTACATGGTTATTGAGAGAAGTGAATGATTAAGTGATAGTCTCTCAAAGACTTTTCTTCTTTATATTTTATTGCCTTACACATATATTTCCCATTTGAATTTCTGCTTGTAAAACTTGTGAAATTAAAGTTCTCAGCAAAAGGCAAACTTAACAGACATCTTGAAAAGTTCTTTGACTGGCATACACAGAACGTGGGGAAACGTGACTTCTTTTGGTAACGACACTTGTTATTTCTAGTTACAATTTCCCAGGCATTTACACTGGGAAGTAAATTATCAAATGGAATTATCCAGAAACAAACATGTAACAATACATTTAATGTTTTATTAGTAACAATTCAATTTACATGGTCCCATTTTTCTTATGAGTATCTTATGGTTAGTGGCATTTTCATAACTAAATCTAGACAGATTGAATTTTCTAAAAAAGTTTTATTCTTTTTATTTTACAGTTTAGCATTTTTCAGATTCCTTTATGTTTGCTTCTACCTGTTTCCTAGCTTGTTTCTTCTTGTGTCTGCTAATCAAATTTTTATTAACAGAATGTTTACATTTCTTGGTTTATAGTCTGAAAAATATTTGTTTAACTTCTCCTACTCTGACTAATATTGTCTGAATATTTGAATAACGGCTAGCACAGTATCTAATTTTTATTGATCACTTTCTGTATTCTAGGCACATGCTTGACATAGATTATTTCTAATCCTCCAAGCCACCTGGAAAGACAGATATTATTATCCTTTCTTTATAGCTCAGGAAGCTGAGAAGCAATGTGTTTTATTTAGGTCTTGCTGAAGGTCACACAGCAAGTCAGTTTCAGATTTGAAATTCAAAGTTGGAATCCTCCTACCTATTAGACTGTGTGTGTCAGTGTGTGTGTGTGTGTGTGTGTGTGTGTGTGTAACATACACACACACACACACACACACACACATTTCTGACAGTGATTATGAAGGTTAAGAGATTGTCACAGGAAAAGGCAAAGCATTTTTTTTTTTTTTTTTTTTTTAGCATTTGGTTTTGTTTTCATTGCTATTTTAATTTTAGGAGTCAGAAACAAAAGGCAAAAATAGTCACTTTCAGCTTTCAGTGGAATTGTTTCCTACATATTTGAAACTGCTATACACACTAATGTACCATTTTGAGTGTCTATCACTATACAGATATTGACAGTTTGAAAAATAGTTGAAAATAGCTACTGACTCAATCTAGCCATCTAGTGTAAATGCATATCACTCAGTTTTCACACAGGTATTTATTTATTTATTTATTATTGCCACCAGGGTTATTGCTGGGGTTCAGTGCCTTCATGATGAGTCCACTGCATCTGGAGGCCATCCCCCCACGCCCCACCTTTAAAAAAAATGTATTTGACGAGGCAGAGAGAAACAGATGAGATCGGGAGAGAGAAGAAGTGAGAAACACCTGTAGCACTATTTCACTATTTCACTGCTCCTGATGCACCCCCCCCACACACACACAGATGGGGACCAGGGGCTTTGTCCATAGTAATGTGTGTGCTCAACCAGCTGTGCCAACACCCAGCCCTGGAAAATTCAGTTATAGGTAGAGAAAAATAAAGTGCCTAGATTTCCTGAAGAGTCTGATAGGACTTAAAAAAAAAAAAAGGACACTTAGTATTGATGGAATCAGAAATCATGTTGTTTTGGAAAATGAGGACATCTAGTTCACCTTTCAAATTCAGGAAAATTAATGGTCACAATCAAGTAAAAATCACATTGCTTGACTTAACCTGGAGTCCTTGTTTTTATATTTATAAATACTATATAACTTTTTCTCCTCGTTAAACCTAGTTATTTCAACTCACATTGCATTTTATCTGCTAAAAATATGCTTTCTTCACCTTCTTCTTTGAAAAGGACAGTCTGAAATCATCAGTTAGGGATTAATTGCCCATCCTAGGTCATATGGCCAGATAATGTTAACACATCTAGACCTTAGTAGCTGAAACTTGGATATGCCTTTTTCTTTCTTTCTTTCTTTCTTTCTTTCTTTCTTTCTTTCTTTCTTTCTTTCTTTCTTTCATTCTTTCTTTCTTTCTTTCTTTTTTTCTTTCTTTCTTTCTTTCTTTCTCTCCCTCTCTTTCTTTCTTTCTTTCTTTCTTTCTTTCTTTCTTTCTTTCTTTCTTTCTTTCTTTCTTTCTTTCTTCTTTCTTCCACCTCCAGGGTTATTGTTGAGGCTTGGTGCACCAAGAATCCACTTCTCTTGGAGGCCATTTTTTCCCCATTTGTGTTGCCCTTGTTGTTATATTTATTGTTATTGTTGTTGGATAGGACAGAGAGAAATCAAGAGAGGAGGGGGAAGACAGAAAGAAGAGAAAGATAGATAGACACTTGCAGACCTGCTTTACAGCCTGCATTTGGGGGTTGGTGGGGCTTGAACCAGGATCCTTACAATGGTCCATGCACTTTGCACCATGTATGCTTAACCCGCTGTGCTACCGCCCAGCCCCTGGGTCTTTTCTTTTCTTTTCTTTTTTTCTTGTCTTTTAAAAAATATTTATTTCCTTTTGTTGTCCTTGTTTTATTGTTGTAGTTATTGTTGTTATTATTAATGTTGTCATTGTTGGAAAGGACAGAAAGAAATAGAGAGAGGAGGGGAAAACAGAGAGGGGGAGAGAAAGACACCTGAAGACCTGCTTCACCACTTGTGAAGCGACTTCCTGCAATTGGGGAGCCGGGGGCTTGAACCGGGATCCTTATGCTGGTCCTTGCGCTTTGCTTTGCGCCATGCACGCTTAAGTCACTGCGCTACCCCCAGAATCCTTCCTTTTTTTCTTTATAATTTTTTTCTTTATGGGGGGATTAATAGTTTATAGTCAACAGTAAAATACGGTAGTTTGTACCTGTGTAAATTTTCTTTGTTTTCCACATAACAATCTACCCCCACCCCAGTGATATTTCATTCATTACAAACATTATTGGTTGCCAGTCTCCTTCCTGTTTGATTTCTCTATACTGGCTTTAGTCCTTGACAGAGAGTGAATTTAAAAGTATTCTTGATTGGGGCTGGGTGGTAGCACAGCGGGTTAAGCACACATGGTGCAAAGTGCAAAGATCTGAGTAAGGATCCTGGTTTGAGCGTCCCCACCTGCAGGGGGCTTGCTTCACAAGCGATGAAGCAGATCTGCAGGTGTCTTTCTCTCCCTTCTCTGTCTACCCCTTCTCTCTCGATTTCTCTCTGTCATATCCAACAACGACGAGAACAGCAATGACAACAAGGGCAACAAAACGGAAAAAGATAGCCTCCAGGAGCCCCAGCAATAACCCTGGAAGCAAAAAAAAAAAAAAGAAAAGAAAAGAGAAAAAACAAGGAGTCGGGTGGTAGCGCAGTGGGTTAAGTGCAAGAGGCCAAGAACAGAAAGGGAAACTAAAAGCAGGATCTGATTAAATTGAGAGCAGGGCACCAAAGTAAAAACCCTGTGGTGAAGGGGAGGGTGGCCAATGGGCTTCCAGGTGTGTAGGGGTGGGGGTGGGGGAATGAGGGGGGTGGGGGTAGGGGTTGGAAGGGGTGGGGGGTAGAGGTGGGGGTTGGGGGTTGGAAGGGGTGGGGGGATGGGGGGTGTGATTGGGATGGGACACAGTCTTTTGGTGGTGGGAATGGTGTTTATGTACACTCCTATTAAAGTGTAGACATATAAACCACTATTTAATTAATATGAGATAGAGCATATGTTCACACATGCCCATAAACTAGGGAAAAATATATACCTGAAAGCTGAAGTACACAAGAGCCTGCAAGGAATACCCCCCAACACTTCATATGCACTATTCCAGTCTTTAGGTCCATAATGGTTCAACTATTTGTTTGGCTTTGTATGTTAACTCTCTTTTCAGCCACCAGGTTCTGGATGCCAGCACAATGCTGACCAGACTTCCCTGGACAGATGACCTTACCAATGTGTACTGGAGCTCCACTTCCCAAGAGATCCATCCTACTAGGGAAACAGAGAGTCAGACTGGGAGTGTGTATCGACCAGTCAACGCCCATGTTCAGCGGGGAAGCAATTACAGAAGCCAGACCTTTCACCTTCTGAACCCTGCACATTCTGAAGCCAGAATGACCCTGGGTCCATACTTCCAGAGGGATAGAGAATGGGAAAGTTATCAGGGGAGGGGATGGGATATGGAGATTGGGTGGTAAGAATTGTGTGGAACTGTACCCCTCATATTCTATGGTTTTGTTAATGTCTCCTTTCTTAAATAAGTAAAAAAAAAAAAAAAAAAAAAAGAAAAAGTTGCCCTAGTGCAGTGAAATCTCACAAGCCTAAGGTCTCTATGTGACAAAAGAATAAATCAAATCACATAGTTTTCTTCTTAAAAAAAAAAAAGGAGTTGGGTGGTAGTGTAGCGGGTTAAGCGCAAGAGGTGCAAAGCGCAAGGACCAGAGTAAGGATCCCGATTTGAACACCTGGCTCCCCACCTGCAGGTGTGTCGCTTCACAGGTGGTGAAGCAGGTCTGCAGGTGTCTATCTTTCTCTCCCCCTCTCTGTCCTCCCCTCCTCTCTCCATTTCTCTCTTGTACTATCCAACAACAATGACATCAATAACAACAAGAATAACTACAACAATAAAACAACAAGGGCAACCAAAGGGAATAAATAAATAAATAAGTAAATATTAAAAAAATATTCTTGATTATGAATTCTTCTTTTTCCCTCTCTGGAGACTGTTACATTTTGAAAATCCTCATACTTCTTCAATTTTGTCTGGTACCTGTCTTAAATAAAATCCATTAGCAAATCTGCATCATACAGGCTGACAACTTTCAATCTCTTTAGTCTCTCGAAGTTATTTATACTTCATACAGTTCATGCACTAGTGAGGAGTTCTGATAGGCCAGCGATGTTTATTCTCAAGATTTCAATCAGCGGATCCTTGTGCAGAGACTGACGCACACAATTTTGAGGAAGACTCAACTCTACTTGGTCACTATTATAAAACCCAGAAATCCCACCAGCTCTTCAGGAAGGCCTTTCCATTTTAAGTACTAGGATAAAAAAAAATTATCCTAGTACTCATATAACTCTTACTAATTTGATTCTTAGTCAAACTTCTGTACCAAAGTGTTCTGAGTTACCGGGGGGAGTGATGGCAACTTGTGGGAATATAAAACAGTAGAAAGTGGACTGTAGATCTGGGTAAGAAAACCGCCCCCCCCAAGAGGTAATTTCCCACACAGAGTACATCTGAAAATTTCTGATCATCCTGAGTAACTACATTCTGCATCACGTTGTAGTCATGTTTACTGAATTTATGGATGCTCTTGGTACTTTTCTATGAATTATTCTCATGGTAAAATCAACCCCAGGGGAAAGTAAGATATTTACCTTGTTTCTCTCCCTATCTTCTCCTCTCCTCTCAATTTCTCTCTGTCCTATCCAATAAAATGGAAAAAAAGTGGCCTCCAGGAGCAGTGGATTCATAGTGCTGGCACTGAGCCCCAGCAATAACCCTGGAGGCAAAAAAAAAAAAAGACTTTTAGCAGATGATTACACACTTTATATTAGGTTACTTTTTAAGGCAACTGGATAGTCAATTCAATAAAATAAATTATATTTTTAAGTTCTGGTAATAGGCTGGTCAGTATTGTGCACTTAGTTGAAGTTATCAGAAGTCTGTGTACAGCACTCATAAAGTGTTTATCTCTTATTTTTTATTCAATTTGATTAGGTGTTCAATTAAGACTTGCTTTATAAAGAGTTTTGCTCAGACAGAAAGAAAGCATTTTAACTTCATTCTATTCTATTCTATCCTATTTTAGGGCACTATCTGCAAGTAGTTTTTCTATGACTAAAATTCGATAGGTTATCTGTGTGGGGAATTTGACATAAGACAAGAACATACATGCTAATGATTGACAGGAAGAGGAATATTCAGGATTTATGCCACCATTCAGAATATATCACAGCCTTGTATAGTCAAACTAGTGAAGTACATCACTGTAATTGAAAGAATTAAAATCACAAAGATCACTTACATATTTGGAAAGCATTCCTGAAAGGTTTACATGCTATTCTGAGTTAGGAAGAGAAATATACCATAGTACGATATAAATTCAAATTGTGATTGAGAAAAAATGTACAGTGAAATAGTGCCTGTATCTGTACTCTACCATCTTTGAAGTGATAAAAAAAGTACCATGCTAGCTATTTTTACTGGAAAAGCTAAAAGATTAATAAATGGGGATATGAAAACAATGAGATAATCAATGTCATCTTTCTTTTTTTTTTTTTTTTTGCCTCCAGGGTTGTTACTGGGGCTCGGTGCTGACACTACAAATCTACTGTTCCTGAAGGCTATTTTTTCCCCCATTTTATTGGACAGGACAGAGAGAAATTGAGAAGGTGGGGGAGATAGAGGGAGAGAGAAAGACAGACACCTGCAGACCTGCTTTACCACTTTTTAAGTGTCAACCCTGCAGGTGGGGAGCCGGGGGCTTGAACCTGGATCCTTGTGCTTAGTACTATGTGTACTTAACCAAGTGGGCCACTGCCTGCCCCCCTTGAAGTCTTATTTCTTTATCTGTGGAAGTGATTGCTTATAGACCAGCTTTCCTTTAGCTGAAACACCTCACCCTCCAATATGACCCCTTTTTTTTGAAGATTTCATTATCCCCCCACATCCATGAAGTTATTCAGAGCTTCCCTTCGCATAGGTAGATAATTGTCCTAATTTAAGCTCCTTTCAGTTCTTACCTATTCTGGAAAAGGGTTATGTGCAGTATGGTAATTGTGAATATGACTTTCTTATAAAGATTATCTCACCTCTGTCTTCAGAACCTGTAGATAGTTGCTCTTTGTTGCCTAATCCATCCAAGTTATTCTGGTAGCATTTTTCCCAGTCAACTTATACCTGCTGCTCCTCATGGTTCTTTCTCACTACAGTTTACTTTTCCCTAGGGAACAAGTGTGCCACTTTTATTGTTCTTTTATTCACACACATAAACTCACACATTTGATTTTGCCTGTGTGTTCACATTATTTTAATGATAGTGTCTATAGTCTTCTGCTGAGTACTAGGTCACAAACATGAGTAAGCATAGCCTCTCCTTCAGGTTTGCGTGCACTGATACAAAAGACAAAACTACAAACCTGCCATCTCAAATGGCATAGCCAACAATAGAGATGTCAATATAGAGTGGTGAGTATAGGAAGGAAGGTAAAGATGAATTTATAACATCCTTTCTGTGCACATGGCAAGGAACTATTATGAAATGGACATTTCATAATAAAAAGGCCTTCTTTTAATATTGATACTTCAAAAGTACAGCTGGAATATATGCACTGAATAAACCATCAGATTCTTTTGAAGTAAGAAGGCATCCCTGAAATTTCATTCTACAGAGAGAACTGATGATAGCTGTGGATTTATTTTTTTTTCTCAGTGTAAAATTACCAGTCAGTGTGGTTGGAACCACACTGGAAAAGAGCCGAGAAAGCTCAAGCTAGTCTTTACTTGACACATTAAGTGTCATCCATGTCTCTAAAATGAGTAGGTTAGGCTAGACAGCCATGATTTCTTTGGATTGTAAGATCTATGGTTCTCTTTGTCATCATTCATTTGATCTCTACAGCATATATATATATATATCTGTATCTTATTTATGTCATAGACATTTGTATCATACTATTGTAAAAACACTGTGGGGTAATTTCAAAATGACAATCAAGGAAGATGCTGGCCTCCCAAGATTAGTTCACAATGTTTTAACTTCCTACTTCTTTAATCCTGAAGATCCTATATAGAAAGAGAGAAAATAGAGCTATTCGTGCATTCCTTGGGTCACATAGGCGAGCAGGGGCCCACATCATACTTGGAATATTTGTTGATAGTGAAACTGAAATGACCGAGGGAAGATGGAGATTGAGCTAACTTGACAGTTTGAGAGCTTAAGAGTATCAATTGGTGAATGTGCAAGAATCTGACCTTCCAACTTCCTCCATGTTGTGGTTTTGGTTTCTATAATGAGAGCCAAAGAGAAGAGAGAGAGAAAAAAAATAGAAGAAATCTTACTCTTTCATGCTTCAGAATGATATCCAAACAAAATGTATGATGACTAAAATGAGAATAATAAGTTATAGGGACAGAATTTTGTGTGTATGTTTGTCATTTCAAACGTATCTGAAAGAATCAGCTTCTAGTGAAGGGAGTGTAGACTTAAAAAAATTCCATTGTTCTTACCATGTGGACTATTGACAAATATTCATATGGCACTTTTTAATTAGGTGACAAAATAGTTTCACATATATGGTAGGTGGTGCCAATAAAATTTACATAAGGAACTGAAGGAAATTAAATTGATGTGAAGATTGTCATTTTGCACACTTTCTTTTTATTTGTATGAAGTGTGAATTGAAAAAAAATCGAAAGAAAAATACTAGTTGACTCACTTTTGAAAAGTGAAATGCACCAAACAAAATATCATGTTTATAAATAACAAGTACCTGAAATCTTCATTACACACACACATACACACACACACACACACACACACACACACACACACACATACACACACACACACAAGATACACAATATCAATTCATTGTAAAGCTGTAACTTTGTGATGAGTGGGATAACCTTTAGTTAGTGTTGACATTTTGTAAAAATTAAATTTATAGTGTATAAAGAACAAGATAATGATGCTTACAACTGGTCTTTATTTGTTACTATAAATGTGGATGTGATAATAAAGAGGTGACCACCAGGGGAAGAAACCCCCCCCCCCAAAATACTACATATCTTACCTTTATTTAATCATATGAAGTTTCTTGGACATCAATTACAATTTGCAAAGCTTATCAGATTTTTCCTCAGTAAGTCAATCATTCTACAAATCTAGACCTGAATAATTACCCCTTGAACTTCAGTGTTCTGCTTCACGTTTGAGTTCTCAGATATATTTAAGAACATGTGATATTTTAGTTGAGCAATGTTTGTTAACTTATTGAATTATTCAGTGATAAGAAGCAACATGAAGACCATAATTTATATGGCAGTAAAGAAGGTCTTTTTCTTTTTTTTTAACGATTTTTTAAAAAAAATTATTTATTTTCCCTTTTGTTGCCTTTGTTGCTTGTTGTTGTTGTTGTTATTATTGTCATTGTTAGACAGGACAGAGAGAAGTGGAGAGAGGAAGGGAAGACAGAGAGGGGGACAGAAAGACACCTGCAGACCTGCTTCACTGCCTGTGAAGCGACTTCCCTGCAGGTGGGGAGCTGGGGGCTTGAACCGGGATCCTTATGCCATCCTTGTGCTTTGCGCCATGCAGTTGGTTAAGCGCTACCACTCGACTCCTTAAGAATTTCATGTCAAACATTATTTCAGGAAAGATTTTTTGGATCAGCTAGCAGGAGAGAAAAAGGAAAGTGGGAAAAGAGAGAGAGAGAGAGAGAGAATTTCCTCCTACAATAAAAAAATTATTTCAGGGGCTTCACTGATTCAGGCGTATTCCTTCAGAAAAAAAGGGGGTTGAAAGAGAATTCTGCACCAAAGCTTCCCTCAGTGTAATGGGGCTTAGACTCAAACCTGATTTGTATGTATATAGCAAAGCAGGCATCATTTTAGGTAAGCTATCTTGCTTTCTCAGTAAAGACAGTATTTTAGTACAAGCATTTACTCTTGATTGTTACTTAAATACTTATAATATTCTATTTGATTGCTTTATACCTTAATGCTTTTAAGCTACTGAGTTGCAGATGCTACCATGACCCAACCTGACTTCCCTGGGCAGACAACCTCACCAATGTGTCCTGGAACCACACCTTCCCAGAGTCCTACCCACTATCCCATCAAGAAAAGACAGAAGCAGGCTGGGGATATGGATCAGCATATCAATGTCCATGTCCAATGGAGAAGCAACTATAAAAGCCAGACTTTCCACCTTCTGCAACCCATAAAGAACTTTGGCCCATACTCCCAGAGAGATAAAGAATAGGGAGCCTACCAATGCAGGGGATGGTATATGGAACTCTGGTGGTGGAAATTATATCCCTCTTATCCTACAATCTTGTCAGTCATTACTAAATCTAATAAAAAAATTTAAATAAAGCAGTAATTGAAAATAAAAATATATGAAAACCCACAAAACTAAATTTTGTGAACTAAATGAAATCTTTCCTGATTAAATCTATCACCTATTAATAATTAAGCTAGCTAGAACTTAACAAATGCTTTTACGAATTGTGCTGCTATGAACATAGGTATACACATATCTTTTTGGTTGGGTGTTATGGAGTCCTTGGGGTATATCCGTAGGAGAGGAATTACTGGGTCATATGGAAGGTCCATATCTAGCCTTGTGAGAGTTCTCCAGACTGCTCTCTACAGAGGTTGGATCAATTTACATTTCCACCAGCAGTGCAGAAGGGTTCCTTTGTTCCCACAGACTCTCTAGAACTTGTTGCTGCTGTCATTTTTGATGTATGTCATTCTCACAGGGGTGAGGTATTATCTCATTGTTGTCTTTATTTGAATTTCTCTGACAGTCAGTGACCTGGAGCAATTTTTCATGTGTTTGCTAGCCTTTTGGACCTCCTCTGAAATGAATGTTTTGTTCATATCCTCTGCCTATTTTTGGATGGGGTCATTTGCTTTTTTGTTGCTAAGTTTGCTGAGCTCTTTGTATATTTTGGTGATTAGTCTCTTGTCTGATGTATGGCACTTGAAGATCTTCTCCCATTCTGTGAGGGGTCTCTTTGTTTCAGTGATGGTTTCTTTGGATGTGCAGAATCTCTTCAATTTGATGTAGTCCCATTGATTTGTTTTTGTTTCAGTCTTCCTTGAAACTGGGTTATCATCAAAGATGTTCTTGAGGATTAGGTGGGAAAGTGTTCCACCAATGTTTTCCTCTAAGTATCTGACAGTTTCTGGTCTAACATCCAGGTCCTTAATCCTTTTGGAGTTGAATTTTGTTTCTGGTGAGATAAAGTGGTTCAGTTTCATTCCTCTGCATGTTTCAACTCAGTTTTCCCAGCACCATTTATTGAATAAAGCCTCCTTTCTCCATATTTTGGGCCCCCTTACCAAAGATTAGATGTCTATAGGTGTGGGCGTTTAGGTCTGGATGTTCAATTCTGTTCCACTGGTCTGTGTACCAGTCTGTTTTGATGATGATGGCCTTATAATATAGTTTGAGATCTGGGAGTGTGATGCCTCCATTTCTGTTTCTTTTCCTCAAGATTGCTTTGGTGATTATAGGTATTTTCTGGTTCCAGATAAATGAGTGTAATTTTTGTTCTACTCTCTTAAAGAAGCTTGGTGGAACTTTGATGGGTATCACATTAAATTTGTATATGGCTCTGGAGAGAATATTTGTAATAACTAAAATCTGGAAACAAACCAGGTGCCCAACAACAGATGAATGGCTGAGAAAGCTATGGTATATGTACACAATGGAATATTATGCAGCTATGAAGAACAATGGACCCACCTTCTCTGACCCATCTTGGATGGAGCTAGAAGGAATTATGTTAAGTGAGCTAAGTCAGAAAGACAAAGATGAGTATGGGATGATCCCACTCATAAACAGAAGTTGAGAAAGAAGAACAGAAAGGGAAACTCAAAGCAGGATTTGACTGAGTTTGGAGTATGGCAGCAAAGTAAAAATCTCTGGGAATGGTGTTTATGTAGACTCCTATTAACTTGTGGTCAAACAAATCACTATTTAATTAATATGAGAGGGGGAAAATTGATTGAATGTTTCAAAAATTTTAATGCACAGACCATATGCCGAGTCTTTGAAATATTGACTCTCTTAAAAGCTTAGACCAGGGAGAATAGAAGCAACTGGTGGCATTACTCTATAAGACACAGCAACATACAAATAATGTCTAAGGATATAAATTATGATGATGTTGTGTCTGATACAGCAAATCCTAACAAAGGGATTTTTCAAAGTTAACCCAATTGCCAAATAATGTGATTGTAGCAATAACTATCTATTGCCTTCTTAAACCCTAAGACAGTAGAAACCTCCCGCTTCCTCTATAGAGCCTATATTTACCCCAGTCCTGGAGCCTCTAGGGTGGAGCTCACTTTCCTGCATGCTTCTCTCAATTAATACCAAATGATATCACATCTGATGATCTCAATGTAATAAATGCAATGAGTACCACCTCAGCAAGCTTCACTTCAGACTGTGTCCAGAGATGTCAGGCATGGAATGTCAACCCTTCAGCCTCATAACTTGGGTGAGACTTTTCCTTTCATAGGATTATGTAATTCCATTTCAGGTGGTTCACTTCCTAACAAAGTCCCAAAATCTAGATATAGATCAGGTCCCATGAGATAGGGTACATGTATCCATAAATTAGGGCAAAATATATACCTGAAAGCAAAAATGCACAATAGCTTGCAGTGAGTTGGTATATGCAGCAATCAAGTAGAAAGACCTAAAAAGATATCATATGTTGGTATGCATGAGACCCCTTCTGTTTCATTAGGTTTAAATCCCCCCTGCTTAACACTATTCTATTTACATAACCACTGTTAACAAGTACCACCCTCCCTCTAGGGCATTGGTGGTTCAGTGATAGGATTGCTCCACCCCCTCCTTGTCACACTCTGATTTTCACCAGTCACTTTTCTCTCCACCCTCTCTATGTCACATCCAGTTTCCACCCTACTTGGCAAGTATATATAAAGACAGCATTGTGAGTTTTACAGTACCTTGAGTTTGGCTTAGCTTGGCTTAGATTGGGCTGCGTCCTGCATGAATAAAGAGATATTGTGTACAACCCAGCCATGAGTCCCTGGTTGTCTGTTACCTGCCTGTGAAGCCAGCCCGGTGAAAACAACATAGCCCGGAGAAAACAACAATCATAAAGTTCCTAATGAAATAGTGTCTACTTAGACTTAGATATGCTCCTCACCTACTTCCTATTACACCTCACTCAGTCACCCCAAAGCTAACCTTATCAAAGTAAGTACTACAAAAGCTGAATAAGGGCAAGAGACTGGCATACTTTAACAATGACTTTAGTCACTATCAGGTCACCCCATCAGCTGGGGCCCTAGTTGGGGAGTCCTGAGATTCCCAAACAGACAAGATGGGCCTAGACCTCAAATAAATCTCTCTCTCCATTGTTACTAGTTATGTCTACCAGGAACAATACACTAGATCCCTCTGTGGGCCCCCATAGGAGCTTGTCCTCAACATGGCTCAGCAACGGTCACATATTCAAGTCTTTCTTCTATTTTGATCTGATTTTGGAGCAAGGTATTAAGTGGTGGCCTAGTTTCACATTTCCTTTTGTATATGGATGTCCAGTTTTCCCATAACGTTCGTTGAGGGAAACTTTTTTCACCATTGAGTGGTTTTGGCCCCTGTCTCATATATTAGCTATGTGTGGACTCATACTTGGGTCCTTGATTCCATTTCATTGGCCCATATTGCAGGGTTAGCATTGCAGGTGGGAGAGAGGATCCAGGAACTTGTGGTGGTGTGGTAATATAATTCTTTATTCACATGAGAACACTCCAGAGTCGGGTGTGAGCACAGCAGGTTAAGCCATGTGGCACCAAACCACAATGGCCGCCTCATGCTCTGCATGCCAGCCCTTCTCCAGGTTGGGACACAGGAGAGAAAAGAGGGCGAAACCAGGAACAGAAGTGGGTTTTATGGGATAAAACTGGAAGTGGCAAGTCAGAAATGTCTAGGAAAGGGGGTGGAGAGAGGCAAAAGGCATGCTGGGAAGTTGGAAGCATCCTTAGCAACTGTTGTGATGGTTTTAACTGGTGGGATTAATATACCCTGCAGGCAGGGCGGGTCTCAAGGTAGAAAGAAAACAGATCAGGCAAAACAATGATTATGTAAATAGGCTATACTATCAGCAATGCAGCATGGAGCAGGGGGAGCTGGCTTAATGCTTGACACCATATGTCTATTTTTAATGCAGTACATGCTGTTTAAATCATTGTCTTGTAGTATAAATTGAAGTTGGGGAATGTGATACCTCTAATTAGTCCTTTCTTCTCCAGGATGCTTTGGCAGTGTGTAGTTCTTTTGCAGTTTCACACAAATTTTTGGACAGGTTGTTCAATTTTTAAAAAAAATATGTATTTATTTCCTTTTTGTTGCCCTTGGTTTTTTTATTGTTGTGTTATTATTGTTGTTGTTATTATGTCATCGTTGTTGGACAGGACAGAGAGAAATGGAGAGAGGAGAGGAAGACAGAGAGGGGGAGAGAAAGATAGATACCTGCAGACCTGCTTCACCACCTGTGAAGTGACCCCCATGCAGGTGGGGAGGCGGGGGCTCAAATCAGGATCCTTAGGCCAGTCCTTGAGCTTTGTGGCCATGTGCCACTGCCCAACTTCCAGGTTGTTCAATTTCTATGAAGAATTCCATTGGGTTACCATAAGCATTGTCTAACATTATTTATGTAAGATGGTCTTTTTTAAAGTTGGCCCTGATTCACCAACATTGGTCATGCACTCTGTCCCATTTGTCCTCCCCTTCCCTATGCCTTTGTTTCTTCCTGTTAGTGGTGTTTCTGTTTCTATTCTACCACCGATCACTTCATTTACCATTGGAATCTCTTTGCTTCCTTACAGTAATTCTTACAAGACAGGATTGGTGGTGGCAAATGTCTTTGGTTTCTATATGTGTGAGATGATATTTACTTCTTTCTCATACCTGGAGGATAATTTGGCACACTAGAGTTGATGGCTAATAGTTATTTTTTTCAATGATATTTCTTTTTTTCATTTTCTTTTTAATAGGACAGAGAGAAACAGAGAGGATGGGAAGACAGAGAGGGGGAGAGAGAGACAGACACCTTCAGATGGGCTTCATGGCCTGTGAAGTGACCTCCCTGCAGGTGGGAAGCTGGGTGCTCAAACTGGGATCCTTAAGCCAGTCCTTGTGCTTTGTGCCATGTGCACTTAACCCGCTGCACTACTGCCCAGCGCCTATAGTTCTTACTTTTAATAATTTAAATACGTCATCCCATTCTCTTCTTGCCGCTCAGGTTTGTTATGAGAAATCTGATGAAATCATGATGATTCTAACTCTTTATGTTAGATTTCCCCTTTCTTAGAAGTCTGCAATATTTTTTCCTTGGCTTGTTTTTGTATAGTTTTCCTATAATCTCTCCTGGTGTGGGCTATTTTGGATTTAAGAACTTGGGTGTGCATTCAGCTTCTGGAATGTATATGTTTTACATGTTGCACAGTTGTGGGAAGTTTTCTGCAATAATTTTTTTATAATATGCTCTTTGCTTCATCTGAAGGTCTCTCAACAACTCTCATATTTATTTTCTTGTTAAAATCTGCTATTTCACAGAGACTTTTTTCCCCTACGTCTTTCCTCTCCATCTTTCCTCTCACCCAGCTTTAATTTATTTTTATTTATCAGAAGTTCAAAAATAAGACCAGAAGGGAAAACATAAAGGAGATCTTGGATTGAAGTTGCTATATTGCACCAAAGTGAAAGACTCTGGGTTGGGGGAGAGTTCAGGTCCTATAGTTGAGGAGGACCTAGAGGGGGTTAGATTGTTATGTGGGAAACTGAGAAACATCACGCATGTACAAACTACTGTATTTTACTGTTGACTGTAAACCAGTAATCCCCCAGGGTTATTGCTGGGGCTCAGTGCTGGCACTATGAATCTACCACTCCAAGTGGCTATTTCTTCCTTTTTTTCTTAATTATTTTATATTAGATAAGATAGAGAGAAATTGAGAGGACAGGGTGATAAGGAGGAAGAGAGAAAGACACCTGAAGACCTGATTCACCACTCATGAAGTGGACTCCTTACAGATGGGGAACAGGGGTTCAAACCTGAGTCCTTGTGCCTGGTAATCTATGTGCTTAACCTTGTGCACCACTGCCCAGTCCCCTAGCTTTAGTTTTTGATCAAATATTTTTCTGATATATTCCTCACCTTCTTGGGACTGAGTCTGTATTCCACTATATAGCTAGTAGCTTCTGGCTTACAGTTCAGTTTTAGTCTGCTTTTGTCTTAAGAGTTTCTCCTGTATCCCTTTCCCCACTCATCTGCACCCACCTCTGGCTCAGTAAGTTTGTTCAGAACTTCCAGTTGTAATGTTGTGAGGTTCAAGGTGTCTTTCTATTGCTTTATCTAGATGATCATGGAAGCGGCCCTTTGCTGGCTGCTACTCATGATCACCCCTGGTAGTCTCCTGTCTTCTAAAGTAGCATAATTCCTGTTTCATTTTCTGTTTCTACTTTTACTTGCAATGAATGAAATAACTCAGAGTAAACTTCAGTGAGCTAATTATCCATTATTTTTATATCTATATAATGTAAACTTGGTTACATGGTATAAATATAGGATTTATATTTAGCAGATATTCATTCACTACTTAGAATCATCATGTTGATAGCTGGAGCTAGTGTGTGTTTAATTATATTTATTCTTCAGCAAAATGAATGTCACTGATATCAAAGCAATATAATACACAGAACATAGTCTATAGATATGTGTGTATAATACAGGTAATATATAAGAATCAATACAATGTTAAGTTATGTAATTCTAGCTTAAATCTTTTTCTTTTTTATAAATTTTATTATTAATATTTATTGGATAGAGACAAATAAATCAAGAGGTAAGGAGAATATATAAAGGGAGAGAGAAAGAGAGACATCTGCAGCATTGCTTCACAACTCTTGAAGTTTTCACCCTGCAGGTGGGGACCAGGGGCTTGAACCTGGGTCTGTGAGCACTGTGATATCTGTGCCTCACCAGATGTGCCACTTGCCATCGGGGTTATCTCTGGGGCTGGGTGTCGGCACTACAAATCCATAGCTTCTGGTGGCTATTTTTTCTTATTTTTGAGTTGTCTCATTATTAATATTATCTGCCTCCTCCTCTGATTTAACTATGTTTTATAATTAATGTATCACTGATTATTGGTATTTCATTAGCAAATACATGTGAGAAAAGAATTGATTTCCCATCCATCAATTATTACTACTGTGTGAGAGCTTTTCAGTGCACTGACAGGGCAAACTGCTTTGCTTTTGCGATGATAAATGCAGAATCTACTAGATATGGTTTTATTTCCTTTATTTTTTTTTGCCTCCAGGGTTATTGCTGGGGCTCAGTGCCTGCACCATGAATCCACTGCTCCTGGTGACCATTTTTTCCCGTTTTGTTGCCCTTGTTGTTTTATCATTGTTGTGGTTATTATTGTTGTTGTTGTTGTTGTTGCTGTCATTGGATAGGACAGAGAGAAATGGAGAGAGGAGAGGAAGACAGAGAGGAGGAGAAAAAGATAGACACCTGCAGACCTGCTTCACCTCCTGTGAAGCGACTCCCCAGCAGGTGGGGAGCCGGGGGCTTGAATCAATATGATTTTTGCCACTCATAGCTACGTTCTTAGCTATTGATCTATCTAAATTATGCACTCAACATATAAATGACTAGCCACTTACTGGAAATGTACATATAACAGAATATGCAGTCAAATGAAAACACAAACGATGAAAGATTACTGACAGACCATTGGTATAAAGTAAGACTTACCACAGAAGCCAGTTTTCAAAGACAATTTAAAATAAATGATAGTGAATTGGAATAACAAGGAACGCTTCCATGGCCTTTACGAGAAAATATTGGACTTTATTTTCCTCTGCATAACTGAGAGCAGTTGACCTTGCTCTTCAATAACCACATGAGATATAAATTCCTAACAGCACAGTCACAGAATTGAGTGTAACACGAGTTACGGAATACATAGAAACAGATAATCATGTGGAGAGGGAGCAAAGACGAGAGAAAATGCTTTGGAAAGATTCTCATTAATGATGATCCCATTCCTCTAATGCTGCTTAGGAGGGGGAATATCTGATCAGCTCTCTGCAGCCAGCTCATCGATTATGTGGGTCAATGTAATCTGACGCATGAAGAGGGAAAGGAGAGGGAGGAAGTGTTTTCCTAGGTAATTGCTAAGAAGTAGATGGTTTCCATTTCTTGCATGGAGACTGAGTGGCTCTCATGCTGAGACTGAATTATTTGTAAAAAGCAATCCTATAACTGACTATCTTTATTAGGAAGTCTGCTCCTGGTGGAAAAAAGAAAAGGAAAGACTGACAGAATCTGTAGGAACATATAGTGAAATTTACTATCCTCCTTTTATTTACACAATCTGTATTGGTCACATACACACAGAAGCCTAATTATAAGTTCTTGTATAAGGTAGAATTGAATTTCTTTCTCCCTAGATACACAATGTCTAGCCCTTTTACTGTTAATTGAGGGTTTACAGCAAATGTGAATGAAAGACCACAGCAATAAAGCAACATTTCTAATGCAAAATTCCTTAGCTGAACAGCCCTCTAGAAAAATGAACAAAGAGTCACTCAGTTCATAAAACAATTGGATAAGGGGGCCAGGCAGTGGCACACCTGGTTAAGTGCACACATTACAGTGCACAAGGACCCGGATTCAAGCTCCTGGCTGCCACCTGCAAGGGGAAAGCTTTGTGAGTGGTGAAGCTGGGTTGCAGGTGCCTCTCTTTCTCTCTCACTATCTCCCCGTCTCTTATCAGTCTCTCTTTGTTTCTATCCAACAATAAACAAATGTTAAGAAAAACGGATGAGAAGGAAGACCATGCTCAATGCCAGTTTTAATATCTCCAGTGGATTTCCTAACACAAAGAAGGCATTCGTGAATTGTTAGTCTTTTTCTTTGCCTCTCACCACACATTATCGCCCCCTACCCCCAAGACAGAATGTCTAACTTTACCTGCCAGAGAGGGTCTTTCTGTTCAGGGAAGATCTCAAAGTACTTGTGGGCCAGCTCCACTGGAGGCAGAGTCTGCAATTTCAAGTTGGTCCAGCTCTGAAGGAAGTTGGCCAAGTTCACAAAGGTATATAGCCCTAGCCGGTCATTCCCATAGTTCGACAAGTGGGTCATGAAGATGCTGATCTGAAAGATAGTAAATATGGGCATAAAATATTATATCCATCAACTGCAAGGTGACCTAGGTGCTCTAGTTAACATCTTGCCTAAGCTCAGAATTTCTTGACAAGTACCATAATAATTATTTTGTGTGTGTGTGTGTGTGTGACTGTTTTCTCCCATTTTATTGCATAAGGCAGAGAGAAAGTGTGAGAGGAGGGGGGAGGTAGAGAGGAAGATACCTGCAGACCTGTTTTGCTGCAGACGGGGAGCTGGAGGCTAGAACCCGGATCCTTGCACGGGTTCTTGTACTATGTGCCCCTTACTGGGTGTGCCATCGATCAGTCCCCATTATTTTATTTTTATTACTTTCTAAACATTTTTTCAAGTCATCTTTTAAATTTATTATTAGTGGGTAACAAGCTTGTAGAATTACTGGCTACAGTGCCACACGGCACCCACTGCCAAATTTCAGTGCCCTCCCAATCCCCCAACTATAAAGAAGGACTATTCAGGGGTTGGGCCGTAGCACAGCGGGTTAAACGCAATGCTGCTAGGCACAAGGACCAGTGTAAGACCCGGTTCAAGCCCCCGGCTCCCCACCTGTAGAGGAGTCGCTTCACAGGTGATGAAGCAGGTCTTCAGGTGCCTGTCTTTCTCTCCTCATCTTTGCCCTATCCAACAACAATGACATAAATAATAACAACAATAATAATAACCACAATGATAAAACAACAAAGGCAACAAAAGGGGGAAAAATAGCCTCCAGGAGCAGTGGATTGCTGGTGTAGGCACTGAGCTCCAGCAATAACCCTGGAGGCAAAAAAAAAAAAAAGGTCTGATAAATTTAGGTGGTTCAGGGGAAGACAAGCTGCCCTCCCCATCTTAAATTTCACTGGTTGAAAATCTAAGGCCCAATATGACAGTGTGCACAAAATGCAGGACCCTCAGGAGGTCATTGAGCTTAATGAGTTCATAAAAGTGGGTCCTAATCTGATAGGTCTGGTGTCCCCTTAAGAAGAGAAACCAGCCCACAACTATTGACATCTAATTTTTGATAAGGGGGCCCAAAGTAATAAATGGAAGAAGGAGGCTCTCTTCGATAAATGGTACTGGGAAAACTGGGTTGAAACATGCAGAAGAATGAAATTGAACCACTTTATCTCACCAGAAACAAAAATCAACTACAGATGGATCAAGGACCTGGATGTTAGACCAGAAACTATCAAATACTTAGGGGAAAACATTGGTAAAACAGTTTCCCACCTACACCTCAAGGACATCTTTGATGAAACAAACCCAACGGCAAGGAAGACTAAAGCAGAAACAAATCAGCAGGACTACATCAAACTGAAAAGCTTCTGCACAGCCAATAACTATCACACAAACAAAGAGACCCCTCACAGAATGGGAGAAGATCTTCAAGTGCCATACATCAGATAAGACACTAATCACCAAAATATACAAAGAGCTCAGCAAACTTAGCAACAAAAAAGCAAATGACCCCATCCAAAAATGGGCAGAGGATATGAACAAAACATTCACTTCAGAGGAGGTCCAAAAGGCTAACAAACATATGAAAAGCTGCTCCAGGTCACTGATTGTCAGAGAAATGCAAATAAAGACAACACTGAGATACCATCTCACTCCTGTGAGAATGACATACATCAAAAATGACAGCAGCAACAAATGCTGGAGAGGCTGTGGGGACAGAGGAACTCTTCTGCACTGCTGGTGGGAATGTAAATTGGTCCAGCCTCTGTGGTGAGCAGTCTGGAGAACTCTCACGAGGCTAGACATGGACCTTCCATATGACCCAGTAATTCCTCTCCTGGGGATATACCCCTAGGACTTCATAACGCCCAATCAAAAAGATATGTGTACACCTATGTTCATAGCAGCCCAATTCATAATAGCTAAAACCTGGAAGCCACCCAGGTGCCCAACAACAGATGAATGGCTGAGAAAGCTGTGGTATATATACACAATGGAATAATATGAAGCTATTAAGAACAATGAATCCACCTTCTCTGACCCATCTTGGATGGAGCTAGAAGGAATTATGTTAAGTGAGCTAAGTCAGAAAGATAAAGATGAGTATGGGATGATCCCACTCATCAACAGAAGTTGAGAAAGAAGAACAGAAAGGGAAACTAAAAGCAGGATTTGACTAAATTGAGAGTAGGGCACCAAAGTAAAAACCCTGTGGTGAGGGGGAGGGTAGACATTTGGCTCCCCGGGGCAGTGGGGGGTGGGTGTGGGTGGGTGCCATGGGACACAGTCTTTCTCAATTCATACCAAATAATATTGCATCTGCTGATTGCAACCTATTTAACGCAGTGAGTGCCACCCCAGCATGCTTAACTTCAGACTGTGTCCAGAGACTTCAGGTGTGGAATGACAACCCTTCAGCTTCATTACTCAGGTGAGACCTTTACTTTCATAGTATTCTCTAATTCCATTCCAGGTGGTTCACTTCCTAACAAACTCCCAAAACCTAGATATAGTCCAGGCCCCCTGAGATAGAGAATATGTTCACACGTATCCATAAACTAGGGCAAAATATATACCTGAAAGCAGAAGTACACAAGAGCCTGCAGGGAATATCCCCCAACACCTCATCTGCACTGTTCCAGTCTTTAGGTCCATGACTGTTCAACAATTTGTTTGGCTTTGTATGTTAACTCTCTTTTCAGCCACCAGGTTCCAGATGCCAGTGTGATGCCGACCAGACTTCCCTGGACAAACGACCCCACCAATGTGTCCTGGAGCTCTGCTTCCCTAGAGCCCTACCCTACTAGAGAAAGAGAGAGGCAGACTGGGAGTATGGATCGACCAGTCAACACCCATGTTCAGCGGGGAAGCAATTACAGAAGCCCGATCTTCCACCTTCTGCAACCGACAATAACCTTGGGTCCACACTCCCAGAGGGATAGAGAATGGGAAAGCTATCAGGGGAGGGGAGAGGATATAGAGATCTGGTGGTGGGAACTGTGTGGAGTTGTACCCCTCCTATCCTACGGTTTTGTTAATGTCTCCTTTTTTAAATAAAAAAAAAAGAGGTCACATAGGTTCCTAAGCTGAATATGGGCCCCAGATCACATCAAATCGATGTGGTTTACAGTCAACAATATTTATACACCTTTCCCATATTTGGGAACTACTCTCTTCCCTAATCTAGCTTTCTAGCACTTTTTCCATTCATGACATCATCTCCCCAGACAATAACTTGGATCCACCTGCATATCAGATGTCAGGCTCAGGAAAAGACTAGTATAGTCATGGGCCCCTTGGAATATAACTAAAATAGGCCTACTAGCTATCTTCAAAACGGAAACCCTGAATCTTCATCAGCACTATTCCAGCCTTTAGGTTCATGAGTAATCAACAATTTGTTTGGCTTTATATATTAACTCTTCTTTCAGCCACCAGATTCCAGGTGCTACCATGATGCCAACCTGACTTCCCTGGGCAGACAATCCCACCAATGTGTCCTGGAGCCCCGTCTCCCCAGATAAAAAGAGACAGGCTGGGAGTATGAATCAACCTGTCAACGCTCATGTTCAGTGAGTAAGCAATTCCAGAAGCCAGACCTCCCACCTTCTGTACCCCATAAAGACCCTGGATCCATACTCCCAAAGGGATGGAGAATGGGAAAGTTATCAGGGGAGGGGATGGGATATAGAGATCTGGTGGTGGGAATTGTGTGGAGTTGTACCCCTCTTATTCTATGTTTTTGTCAATTTCCTTTTTATAAATAAAAAGTAAAATAAAAAAAAAAGAAGAGAAATCAGAGGTCAGACTACTGTGATGGGGGCCAGGCAATGGTACACTTGGTTAATCACACACACTGCAAAGTATTGTGGTATGCTCTTTCTGCCACTCCCCCATCTCCTTATTTCTTTCTTTTATCCTTTGCAAGGGTTCACAGAAAAGAGGCCAAGGAAGCATGCAATCAGAGAGGCATGTGACTGTAAACTGGAAAGAGAGGTTTCACTCTTTTGTGCTGAGACCTCATTCATGGACTTCTCTTCTGAGCTGTAAGAAAATAAATGCCTGCTTATTAAACTAACCTAATGTCTTCTTTTCTTTTTTTTTTTTTACCAGAGAACTGCTCAGCTCTAGTTTTTAAAAATTTTTTGTTTATTTATTTATTCCCTTTTGTTGCCATTGTTGCTTTATTGTTGTAGTTATTATTGTTGTTATTGATGTCATCATTGTTGGGTAGGACAGAGAGAAACGGAGAGAGGAGGGGAAGACAGAGAGGGGGAGAGAAAGACACCTGCAGACCTGCTTCACCACCTGTGAAGCAACTCCCCTGCAGGTGGGGAGCCGGGGGCTTGAACTGGAATCTTTATACTGGTCCTTGTGCTTTGTGCCACATGAGCTTAACCCACTGTGCTACTGCCTGACTCTCTAAACCCTAGTTTTATGCTGGTGTGGTGGATTGAACCTGGGTCTTTGGAGGCTCAGGCATGAGAGTCTCTTTGCATAACCATTATGCTATCTACCTCCACTGTTTTATATGTTTTTTATAGTAACTCATGTGGACTAATGCATATTGAAAACCATGCATTTGAAATCTGCTCCTAAATCACTTTTCATTTCACTCATGAAATTAAAATTGAAATTGTAATTGATAGCTATCCTCTTACTGATCATTAAAAATAGAGTAGTTCTTTCTTTCACTTTTTTTTTCTTTTACCAGAGCACAGCTCTGATGGTGTGGGGGCTTGAACTTAGCCTTTGGAGATTCTGGCATGAGAGTCTCTTTGCATAACCATTATGCTATCTACCCTCACCCAAAACAGAAAATTTCTTTCCATCCCAGTTATCTCTGTGTTGTGGAATTAATAACAGCAAAATCAGCACAATATCTTCAGAATAGTGAAGAACTAGAATTAGATAATTTATACAAATTAAATAATCTTGGGGTTCAGATGCTTGCTCAACCAATACAGAGCACAAGTTACCACATGCAAGGACCTGAATTCAAGTCGCTAGTTTAACCCATAAGGGAAAGCTTCATGAGCAGTAAAGCAGGCTGTAGGCATCTTTCTTCCTTTCTCTCTCCCTTACTGTATTTCTCTCAATCTCTACCATTTAGGGGAAAAAAAAGTGACAACAACTAAATAATAGTTTAACCTGGCAAAGACTTGTATACAGTTTGAGATACAGCCAGGTTCAAGAAAACATGTTATTTTGATGTGTGTTTGGTCTAGTGAAGAATTTTTATAATAATAAATATTCTTAAGTGGTCCAGGAAGTGGCACAGTAGATAAACCACTGGACTCTTAAGCATGAGGTCCTGAGCACATGTACCAGAATGATGTCTAGTTATTTCTTTCTCAAACATATACTAGGAAACTAATATCATTTTGATACCAAGAGTAGGACCAGAGGCAGTAAATGCCCTTTTGCCTGCTAGGCCTTGCCCTTTGAGGTAGGAAACGCCCCCCACAGGCCTCCCCTTGGCATCACACTGGTTCTTGCTGCTCTCTTACTTGTTCCTCCATGTCTTGTGCCAGTTCTTTTGAAAATGCTTATACGATATAGGTTTCTCTTCACCCCACACTCCTGATACTATGGCCATTAGTTAAAAAGAAAGGGGGAAATGTTGGTAGGCTTCTAATTCTGCTTATAAGACCTTCTGTTTTGATCATCAAGTTAGGTTCGCTTGTATTGCTTAACACTGTGGTCTATTTACATAATCACTGTTTTACCTGAGATCCTCCCTGCCTACAGGGCATTGGTTTAATCCCCACTGGTTTGCACTTTCTTTCACTCCACCCCCTCTCCTAGTCACACCCTGTTTTTACACCCTACCACTTCCTTCCTGGAGAGTATAAATGCAGATGAATAAAGCCAGCATGGCATTGCATTGCATTGCGTTCCTAGCTCAGCCATGAATCCCTGGTCATCTGTCTCCCACCTGCAAAGCTAGCCTGACATCTGGTGTCTGAACAGGGACCAGCAGTCTGGTATTACTACAGGAAGTTCTCATGAAAATCTTGGCAAATCAAATTGAAGAACATATAAGGAGAGGGGCCAGGCAGTGTTGTATCTGGCTAAGCACATGCATTACAGTATGCAAGGATCCAGGTTCAAGATCCTAATCTCCACCTGCAGGGGGAAAGCTTCATGATGGTGAAGTAGAGTTGTACGTGTCTCTCTGTTGCTTTCCCTCTCTATCTCCCCCTCCCCTCTCAATTTGTCTCTATCTCTATATCCAATAATAAATAAAGTTTTTTTTTAAATGAATACAAGGAGAATAACAAAACAAGACTAAATGGGATTCATTATAGAGATACAAGGAAGGTTCAACATATGCAAGCCAATGTAGTCTACCTCATCAATACAAAATATAGACGAAAATCACATGGTCATATCCAAAGGTACTGAAAAGTCCTTTGACAAAATTGAATACTCATATACTGATGATGACCCTTCAGAAATTGGAGTTAGAAAGAAACTTCCTCAATATGAAGGCCATATACTGCAAACCTATAGCTAACATCATACTCAATGGGAAATACCTGAAAAATTTTCCCCTAAAATCTGGACCTGGACAAAGTTGCCCACTCAGTTCACCACTACAATTTAACATAGGCCTGGAAGTCCTTGTCAGTGAAACCAAGCCAGGTAAGAAGGAAATGGCAATTGTACTCAGATTAGAAAGGAAAAAAAAAAAAGTTAAACCACCACTATTTGCGTATAATATAGAGTGACATAGAAACCTTCAATCTAGAGGATTTGTAATAACTCCATAAAAAAATCAACTAGAAATAAGTCATAAATTTACTAAAATAGCAAGTATAAGAGCCCATATATGGAAATCTGGAATTTCTACAACACAAGTGATGACCAGAAGAAAATGTAATGAAGGAAACAATTCCATTTACAATTGAACTTAAACACATAAAATACCTTCAAGGGAATCTAGCAAAGGAAATGAAAGACCTCTACAAAAATAAATGCAAACAATCAAACAAACCCTATAGGACCTTAGTAGAACAGATAGAGAGGGACACAATAAACTGAAGAAGATACCTTGTTCATAGATCAGAAGAATAAATATTGTTATAAAGACCATCCTACTGAAAGTTACCCATAAATTCATCATGATCCCTATCAAAATCCCAATGATATATGTATTTTTTAATTTTTACTTATAAAAAGGAAACACTGACAAGAACCATAGGATAAGAGGGGTACAACTCAACCTAATTCCCAACACCAGAACTCCATATCCCATCTCCTCCCCTGATAGCTTTCCTATTCTTTATCTTTCTGGGAGGATGAACCCAGGGTCATTATGGGGTGCTGAAGGTGTAAGGTCTGGCTTCTGTAATTGCTTCTCCTCTGAACATGAGTGTTGATAGGTTGATCCATACTCCCAGCCTGTCTCTCTCTTTCCCTAGTGGGCCAGGGTTCTGGTGAAGCAGGGGTTTGGGACATATTGGTGGGGTCATCTGCCCAGGGAAGTCAGTTTGGCATCATGGTAGCATCTGGAACCTGGTGGCTGAAAAAAAGATTTAACATATAGAGCCAAACAAATTGTTGACTAATCATGAACCTAAAGGCTGGAATAGTGCAGATGAAGATTTGAGGGTCTCCATTTTGTAGATAGTAGGCTATACTAGTTTGTTTATTTTTTTTTCCCTGAGCCTGACATCTGATATGCAGGTGGATCCTAATTATTGTCTGGGGAGATGATGTCATGGCTAGAAAAAGGACCAGAAAGCTGGATCACGGAAGAGAGTAGCTTCCAAATATGGAAAAGGTGTATAAATATTGTTGACTGTAAACCCCATCGATGTGATCTGAGGCCCATGTTCAGCTTAGGAGCCTTTGTGACCTCTGCGTCCCTCTAGATTTGAGCTCACATTCTGTGGTCATGAGTATGAATGCTCCAAGCTGCCCCAATTTCAGGACCCATCTTCCTCAGGTGTAGCATAGAGTATGTTGTCCAGCCTCCCTTTGGAGGATGGAACATTCTCTACCATTGTTGATCCAAGTTGAGGGCAAGGTCCTATGGGGGTCCAAAAAGGGGTCTATTGTGTTGTTCCTATTAGAGATGACCAGTAACAATGGAGAGAGGGATCTATTATTGACATTTTTGTTTTCAAGGAAATTGAACAAATTGCCCCAAATTATGTGAGGAACCTCAGGTACCTTTTTTACTTAAGGGGAAAAAATATCTTTGCATATATTTTACTAGAATTCTGGAAAAGTTTTCCTTATGACCATGGGTTTTAGCTGGGAATGAGAGTGAAATGGTACCATAGATTATGTCATCATCTCAGACCAAACAAGGTGAGGCCAAAATGTATGTACTACCATATGCTAGACACAAAGGCTAAATCCTTTACACATGTGAAAAAATTACTGCAGACCCCTTTCGCAAGTGAGGGAACTGACAGACAAGTAATTTGTGGAACTTCCAAGTCCCACATCTAATTAGTGGTAGAAAAATTGAAAAATCCAGGCAGCTATAGTCCCAAATAAATATACTTGGTACAGGTCATCTTCACCTAAATAGCTTTGTGGATTGAGTTTGATGTTTATTATTTTTCAAATAAAAGACAAATAATTTATTTCTATATAGTAGATAAATCTATGTCGATAATTTTGCAATTTAATGTTTTCCTTTTAAAATGGAATGACATGATAAATTATTTTTGAAATCTTAGCTGTAAGATTATAAGACAGTGAATTGTCGTATTTGAAGAGAATATTACTGATAGAATGCAGATTTATCTTAGAAAGCAGTATAACTGTTATCATACTTCTAGTTAGTTCAGTCCCTCCCTGGGGTGTATTCAGAGCTTTTTTATTCTAGAGGTTAAAAAAATAAATAAGAAGGCTATTTTAAAGGATATCCTTTAGAAGGCTTGATTAGAGTGAGATTTGAATTGAATCCCCTAAACATTAGTTGCTATAATAAATATCCTTACTTGAGATTCATGAAGAATCATTTGAAAAAGAATCAGGGTTTCTATGTCATTGCTTTTTCACATTGACCAATTGCTCTTAAATTTCTTTTTTTTTTTTTCCTTTCAATTTGTAAGTGCCCTCTTGGAAGGACTTAATTGTAGAGTGGGTCAAACATAGCATAGTATTAGTAGTTGATGATCTTATAATTGCAATTGTTTTCAAGAGAGCTTCTTTATAAACATTCCAAAAATAATATGCATTTGATCTCAGTAAGTATGCGTTTATCTCATGTCACTATTATAATTAAGAAACAAGACTCAGAATAATTATAGTTTCTCCACACTTGATCTTAGCCAAAAGGGCGAGAAGCAATTAATTATACTTACTCAAGGACTGAAATTATTATGAAAAATCAAGCTTCAGGGGCCGGGTGGTCTTGCACCAGGTTAAGTGCACATAGTATGAAGTGCAAGGACCTGCACAAGATCCGAGTTTGAGCCCCCGGCTCTCCACCTCTTGCAGGGAGGGGTCACTTCAGAAGTGGTGAAGCTGGTCTGCAGGTGTCTCTCTTTTGCTCTCCCTATCTTCCCCTCCCCTCTCAATTTCTCTCTGTCCTATCCAAAAAAAAGAAAAAAAATGGCCACAGGGGTTGTGGACTTGTAATGTAGGCCCAGATCCCCAGTGATAACCCTGGAAGCAAAAACAAAACAAAACAAAGCAAAACAAAACAAAGCAAAACAATCCAGAAACAACAACAAAAAACTCAACCAATAAACCAGCCAACCAACCAACCATCCAACCAACCAACCAACCAAACAAACCAAGCTACAGTCTGAGTGACTGAAGGAATATAATAATGTCCTAGACATCTACCACTTGCCCTCTAGGACTATTTTAAGATGGAACTTGCAAACACTTATGAGAGTCTAACAAAATTATGAATAAAAACTACTTTGAGGGTTTTATAATGACTCATTTTATATCCTGGGCAGATGTATATTATCATTTCACTGGGATAGTAGCATAATTCTTAATTTTACTTATTTATTTATTTATTGTGGAAGTCTAATGTCAAGTCATTTAACCAGATTTCTTAAGAGCCTACACCCTGATTTCTAATGAAATGAATTAAAAATAACTATCTGCCTTTGGAAAAAAGCAACCTGAAGATACGCAGTTTTGGGGGCTCAGATGTTTAATTTTCATTAGAAACAAAGCTATCTTTTTTTTTTAAAAAAAGATTTTATTTTATTTGTTCATTTATTTTTTTATTGATTCATGAGAAATGATAGGAGAGAGAGAGCAAGAACCATTCATCACTCTGGTACATGTGCTGCCGGGGATTGAATTTAGGACCTCATGCTTGAGAGTCCAATGCCTTATCCACTGCGCCATCTCCCAGACCATGAAAACAAACAGCTATCCTTTAATCCACATGCAGACATACAACATACCTACATCAAATTTGGGAACATCATTCCCCATGAAATAAATCCAGTTAAATATGTAACTGTAGTGTGGGAAATTGTTTTACATTTAGTCATATATTAATCTTGATAAGGGAGGGGGGTTAGCGACCTTCTCGTGGTGCATCCCGTGAGTACCCATTCACTGAGTACCCATTCACTGGGGAAACTGACGATCCTTCCTAGCAGACTGAATCCACATGGATCCCAGTCACTTTCAAAGCCAGCAACAAGCAGCTCCTGACAGCTTTCAACCTGACACTGTTGACTGGCTACGGAAGAAGGGCAAACGCTAGAAGAAGAAGGGAGGGGGTTAAGGTAAGGGGCAAGGTGATGGCATACCCGTTCAGTGCACATGTTAATCATGTGCAAGGACTGAGGTTCAAACCCTCAGTCCCCACCTTCAGGGAGTGAATTTCATAAGCAGTGCTGCAGTCTCTATCTCTCCCTCTCCCTCCAGCTTCCCTCAAATTTTCTGTCTCTATTCGAAATCAATCAACTAATGAATACATAAATAAATATTAAAAAAATCTTGATAACAGGAAATTGGATAAATAATTGAACACCATATCATGTATGAGGCCCTGGATTTGAGTCTTAGTACCACTTGGGAACATAAAGAACCTGAGGAGTTTCTTTTCTTTTTTTAAAAAAATTATATACTTATTTATTTATTATTGAATAGAAACTGAGAGAAATTAAGAGGGTAGGAGGGGGTAGAGAGCGAAAGAGACAGAGAGACACCTGCAGCCTTACTTCACCATTCTTGAAGCTTTCCTCCTGCAGGTGGTAACAAGGGGCTTGAACCTCAGTCCTTGAGGTTCTGTAATGTGTGTGCTTAACCAGGGTCACTGTCAGGCTAGCTTCGTGGGCAGGAGACAGACAACCAGAGACTCATGGCTGAGCTGTACGCAGTATCTCTTTATTCATGCAGAACGCAGCACAATCTAAGCCAAGCTATCTAAAACTAACTATAGTCACAATCCTGTCCTTATATATATATACTCGCCAAGTAGGGTGTAAACAGGATGTGACATAGAGAGGGTGGAGCGGAAAGAGATTGGTGAAAATCAGGGTGTGACAAGGAGAGGGGGTGGAGCAAAAAGACATCATGAACCAGTGGGGATTAAACCAGTGCCCTGCAGGCATGCCGGTGCTTAGTTAACAGTGGTTATGTAAATAGAATACAGTGTTAAACAGGGGGGATTAAACCAATGAAACAGAAGGGGTTTTAGAAGCATACCAACAGGCCACTACAACCAGGCCCTCAGCCTGAGGAATTTCTATGGATGGTAAAATAATGTTGCCTCTCCCTCCTTATGTGTTTCTCTAAAATAATAATAATAATAATGAAAAAGTTGGACTAGGAGGCAGAAGATCCTGGTGCTACATTTTATAAAATATTGTTCAAGCCTGAAAACTCACTTTGAATGTTCACTTGCTTTGTTAGGGGCATGACACATCCTTCACCACACCGGCGTCTTATCTCTATCTTTGTTTGTAGCCATCTGAAAAAAATTGGCCTAGATCACTGAAGTCCGAGTAATGAACAAAAGTATATCTGCAATATTCCAGCCTTTAGGTTCATGATTAGTCAATAATTTGATTGACTTTAGATGTAAACTCTTTTTTTCAGCTACCAGGTTCCAGATGCTACCATGATGCCAACCTGACTTGCCTGGACAGATAACCCCACCAATATGTTCTGGAGTCCTGCTTCCCCAGAACTCTGCCTCACTAGGGAAAGAGAGAGACAGGCTGGGAGTATGGGTACACCTGTCAACCTCCACATTCAGCGGGGAAGCAATTACAGAAACCAGACCTTCCACCTTCTGTACACCATAATGACCCTGGGTCCATACTCCCAGAGGGCTAAAGAATAGGAAAGCTATTGGGGGAGGGGATGGGATACGGAGTTCTGGTAGTGTAGAACTGTGTGGAGTTGTACCCCTCTTATCCTATGGTTTTGTCAATGTTTCCTTTTTATAATTAAAATTGTTTAAAGAAAGTGTATTATATATATACATATATTTATGGATGTATATATACATAAATGCATAATTTCTAAAATGATTAAGAGCATTATTGTTATGACAAATAGGGTAATTTTACACAAATGTGGGCAAATGACTTTCTTATGGAGACTGATTGCAAATTAGATGATATAATTAAACAATTATACAAACATAATAAAATCACACAATTGTTTTGATATCAAACACAGCAGCTCAGACTATGGCCTTGGAGGTGGCACAGTGGCTAACGAAGTGGAATTTTAAGTGTGATGTCTTGAGTTTGATGCCTGGCATCATGTGTGCCAGAGTGATGCTCTGCTTCTCTCTCTTGTAAAGAAATGAATATTTGAAAATAAAAAAATATATCATAAGCATAGGAAGAAGAAGTAACAGGAGAGGGAGTCTGATATCTTGGAAGTAGGTATGGTATAGCAACACACAATTTAGATAGAAGAGAAACCTACACATTTGAAATTTCCACAGTCTTAAACAAAAAAAAAATCTTACACTGTCTTGTAAATCAACATTATCTCACTTCACTAAAAACAAAACAAAAGAACCAACACTTTAGAACACAGCTTATCAAATATTAGTTCTTGTATTATAATGCCTTAAAAATCGAATCATTTACAAAGTCATTAGGTACAGGGTTGGTAGGAAAATGTTCTTTCATAGCAAACAGATTAAAAAAAAAAATTTGCCCTGTAGAGCAGAAAGAGATGCAGCCTATTTTCAAGCAACTTGCACTGTGCTCATGCCATTGCTCAGTACTTTCCTGAAGAAGCATTAAATATTAGCAGTGAGTTTCCATTTCTGCCTCTGTGGTTATACTGGTACACCCCTTTTGAGAATGAGTCCATTGTGTTTAAAAATATGTCCATTAGCTTGTTAAATTATTGATTAGGCTTTTAGCTCCCATAAAACAAGAAGATAGATGGACTATAAAGAAAGGTGTCCCTGGTGGCCCTTCAGATGGGCTTTTGTCACCGTACTCATATTTTTCCTATAACAGGCAATCTTGTGTCTTTATTTTTTTTTTTCGGAATATAAGTTGGAAACCACACAAGAGATACTCAGAGTTGAGTTATGCTTCACATTTCCAATTGGAATGCCGAAAGACTTCTGAATTTAAACACATGTGGTGGTGTAAGTGCGATGTAATAATTTTAATACCTCTTAAATACCGACTCATTAATACGTTGGTAAATGTTTCTATGATCTTAGAGTTGAAAGCTAAGGGGAATTTGCCCAAACCAAATCTAGTTACATTATTTTGCCACTGAACCGAAAAGATGATCATTTACTTGGAAATCACTATTAAAATTATATCATTTGGGTCCCTTGGAATATACCTAAAATAGACTTCCTAGCTCCTTCCAACATGAAGACCTCAAATTTCATCTGCTATACTCTTACTATGTGCGCTTAACACAGTGTGCTACCACTTGGCCCCCTAACTTCAGGTTCCTGGTTATTAAGCCACCAAAATGCAGAGACTACCCTAATGCCAACCTGCCTTCTTTGGACAGATGACCTTACCAGCGTGTTCTGGAACCTCACTTCCCCAGAGCCCTGCTCTACTAGGGAAAGATAGGAATGGACTGGGAGTGTGGCTCAACCTGCCAACGCCCATGTTCAGTGGAGAGGCATTTACAGAAGCCAGACCTCCCATCCTCTGCATCACATAGAGAATTCTGATCCATACTTCTACAGGGATAAAGAATAGGGAAACTTCCAATGGAGGGAATGGGACATGGAACTCTGGTGGTAGGAATTGTACCCCTCTTATCCCACAATCTTGTTGATCATTGTTAAATCACTAATAAAAATACTGTAAAAAAAAAAGCCCTATATATCTTTTATGAGAGAGAGAGAGAGATCAACTAGAAGTATCGCTGAGCTCTGGCATATAGTGGTATGGTGGTGGTGGGGCTTCAGACATGCAAGTTCTATGCTTGAATGCTGAGGTATTTCCCTGGCCTTTATGTAAATGTTTTCCTTAGTCAGAAAAAAGAATTATAAGAAATTTTCTAAAGACTTAAAGAATAGCCATCGTGTTAATGAACATTCTTTCCTAGTAAAGTTCTCAGCAGGAGGTCTGGCCCTAGTTGATGTGCCTGGAGGGGCTGGAGAGACAGCATAATGGTTATGTAAAAGGATTTCATGGCTGGGGCTCTGAGGTCCCAAGTACAATCCCTGGCACCACCATAAACCAGAGCTGAGCAGTGCTCTGGTAAACAAAAACAAAGACAGACAAACATAACCAGGTGAAGGCTGTTCTGTTTTATTCGCTTCTGGCATTTAAGGGCATTTACCATGGGCCATTTATTTATGAGTTAAATAAATCTTTAAACATAAAAAGTATACCATTTAATTTTTCATGCATGTAAAATTGCATGGTTAGTTAAAGGCTGATTTTTATTCTTAATATATTGTGTTGTAAAATCTAAATGTTAATTCGTATATCATTGTCAAGTGGTCTTATAGTCACTTTTATTGTAACACTTATTTAGATGCTAAAAAAATATTGATTTGAGAGAAAGAGAAATGAAGTTCAGGGATCCAGATTGTGTGTTAGGCTTTATACAAGGGATCCCATCAAAAGCAATGCTCAAATTTAGGGTTCATGGTTCCAGAACTAGTCCACTGTCACATCCAGGCTCTATGAGGAACTTTGGAAAACACCTTCATCTAATTGTCAGCTCCCATTATTTTGACTAGCTGATAGGTATTATTTGTCACAATTTTTAGGTTAAAATTATCACAACTTGCAGGATATGCAAAACCTTAGGTTATGCAAAGGACTCTGATGCCTGAGGCAAAAGATGTCCCAGATTCCATGCCACTTACCATCCTCAATCAGAACTGAGCAGAGATCTGGGAAAAAAATTAATATTAATAAATAATAAAATAAAAAGAGCACCAGTTTATTAAGCACCTTTCCTAGAGTTGTAAAGTGTTGTTGTAAATGTAAAATTCCATTTATACACGCTACACATGCACACACACACAGGGACATACATGTGTATAAAGAAATGAGAAAAATCAATATCTATATACACATTTGCATTTAAACTGATTATTGACTGGATATTTTGAGATAATATGTACTAAAGAAAAAAATTATTGTTTCATTTGGGAAGATTAAGGTTTTCTTTAATTTTTAATGAAGTAAAAACTAACTCCAATCTTCTACAGAAAAGTATTAGATGAATTGAAACAGAACTTTCAAGATCCTCTTCTAAGAATGATTATTTGAGGAGAAATAAAAAGAGTAGCTGGGGAGACAGCAGAATGGTTGCAAACATCTTTCATGCCTGAGGCTCTGAGATCCTAGCTCCAATTCCCAGAGTTTTGTGGTGTTCTGGCTTTGGATTTCTCTCTCTCTCTCTCTTTCTCTCATTCTCTCCCTCATCCCCTCCCTCTTTAGAATAATAAAATAAGTAAATAAAAAAGAGAAAAAGAGGAGAGGAATAAGAGGAGGAAGGAAGAAAAACGATTTTTAAAAAAGGAGAGAAATGAAGAAAAGATACTCAAAACAAAGAAGGAGGATGCTACAGATTTAGTTTATGTTTCTTGATCTCTTCTCAGAGTAAACTCTGGCTATTGATTCTCTGCCTGCTTGCTTGGCAGAAGGGGTTCATTTGCTCCATGTGACTTTCATTGTGGTTTCCTGTAAGATGTGCATCACCACAGGCATTTATAATTCATGGATACTCCTAGCCGATGCTTTAACATCCCAAGCCCTTGACTAATAAAACAAACACTTTCCTTGGGAAGGAGGGAGCACAAAAAACTCAAGACCTTGGCTTCTCTTCTAGAGCAAGTTTAATGAAGACACTTGTTTCTTTTACCTTTCATTTATTTATTAGATAGGACAGAGAAATTGAGAGAGGATAGGGAGGTAGTGTGGGAGAGAAAGAGACAACAGCAGACCCCCTGCAAGTGGGGAGTTGGGGTTTTGAACCCTGGTCTTTTCATTTGGTAATATGTTTTTTTTAATTAAAGATTTTATTTATTTATTAATGAGAAACATAGGAGAGAGAGAGAGAGAAAGAACCAGACATCACTCTGGTACATGTGCTGCTGGGGATTGAATTCAGAACCTTGACTTGAGAGTCTAGTACCTTAGTCACTGCACCACCTTCCAGACCCCAGTTGTTAATATGTTAATATTAATATTAACATATATAATTATGTTAATATGTGTGCTTAACTGGGTGAGCTACTGCCTGCCCCCCTATTTTATTTATTTATTATTGGATGGAGACAGAGAGAGAGAAGGTAGGAGGAGATAGAGTGGGAAAGAGACAGCTGTAGACCTACTTCACCACTGATGAAGCTTTCCCCCTGCAGGTGGGGACCAAGGGCTTGAACCCAGGCCCTTGAACACTATGATGTGTGTGCTTAACCAGGTGTGCAACTGTCATGCCCCATGAAGAAAATATTTCATAATGAGAGGGTTCAGGAATTGAAAGAGATTGACATCAAAATGTAATAGCAGAAGGACTTATTTGATACATAAATCAGAAAAATCTAGATAGATGACTTGGGGCTGCTTTAATTCTTCATATTAGATAGGTTTGTACATAGTTGACCAGCACACAAGTGAGCTTTGGGAACACACTGTAGGGAAATTGTGAGGATGTGGTTGAGCTTGGCAGGGCTTGATCTGAGAGGCATGTCTATCCTGTCAGTTTCTCTTTCTCTACTGAGAGGTTGAACTAGGAGGGACATGAGATTTGCCTTGTCTTATCAGACTCCCTGTCTCACGAAGCACTCTGCATTCCTGATACTATGGCCTGCTCCCTTATTATCTACATAATTATGTTTTGCCTGAAAGATGCCCCCTTATTTCCCCACCCATTCCATTCCTTTGATCTATCTTCTTTCTACCCTCAAGACTCTCCCTGCCTGCAGGGTATTATTAATCCTACCAGTTAAAACCCTTGCAACAGTTGCTAAGGAAGTTCCTACCTTTCCCAGCTCCCTTTTGCCTTTCTCTGCCCCTTTCCTAACCAGGTATGGTATTGCAAGCCATTTCCATTTCCGACTTGCCACTTCCGGGTCTGACTTTTAAAAACCTTGGCTCTCTGATCAATAAAGATTTGAATCACCTGGCCACCACCAGCTCTGTTCCTGAGTCATGTTGCTGAGTGAGTAGCAGCCCAGGCTGGCTCCGGTCACTTTCTCTTCAACCCAGAGATTATGTGCCCGAGAAGAGGCACCCTCACACTAGCCTGGCAAACACACTAGCTGAATTTGAGGACTGATTTTGCATTACTATGTTGTAACCATAACCAATCTCATCTTGCATCCTAGTGTAAATGAAAGTTAAAAAAATTACTTTACATTTCAGCTACCATGTTGTACATGCTACAATGATTCCATCCTGATTTCCCTGGATAGATAACCTCACTAATGTGTCTAGAATTCTCACCTCTCCAGAGCCCTACCCCACTAGGGGAAAAATAGAAATAGTCTGGGGGTACAGATCAACCTGCCAATGTCCATGTCCAGTGGAGAAGCAACTAGAGAAGCCAGACCCACCTTCTGCACCTCATAGTTTGACCCAAACTTCCAGAGGGATAAAGAATAGGGAAGCTTTCAATAAAGGGTATGGAACATGAAACCCTGGTGATGGGAATTGTACCCCTGTTATTTTATAATCTTGTTAATCATTATTAAATCACTAATAAAAATTAAAAAAAATTACATGTTTGTGTGATGGTCAGACAAATTAGGGCACGTCAAAACATTTATAAATTGAAAAAAACTAACTATTGAAGGATATGTATAAATATATGCTTACTAAGTAAGCTCAATTAAATTATAGACTAGTTAATGAATCAAATACAATTTTAGATAATTTAACTTATATCTCAGAGATAATGCTATTTTTCCTAAGTTTTTCTGTCTGTGTTCCCTTGGCTTATGTAAATATACTCCCTAGTTAAACCAGCAAGTATTGTAAACATCTACCAGGAGAAAAAGAAATCTAGTCCATGAAGCTCTTTTGTAATCTTCATGATACTTCTTAATAAATACAAGTTTCATTCATCATAATTGCCCCTGATAGATACAATTAAAAAGTCAATAGAGGAGGCACTGGGTGATAGTATATCTGATCGAATGCACATGTTACAATGGGCAAGGACCCAGGTTTGAGCCCCCAGTCCCCATCTGAAGGGGGAAAACTTTGAGAGTGGTGAAGCAGTGTTGCAGGTCTCTCTCTCTCTCTCTCTCTCTCTCTCTCTTCTCCCCTCTCAATTTCTGGCTGTCTCTATGCAATAAATAAATAAAGATAATTAAAAAAAGTCATTAGAGGAGGAGGTTTCTCAGTGCAACCTTTGTTTCACTTTGAAAAGTGCAATGAGTAAGTGTTCTAAAGAAGTCCTCTTCAGGGATAGTAGAGTCATGAGTTGATAATTGCTTTGGCCCAATAGCTATGCATCCTAAATCAGAGCATATATCTCTGGGCCTTTCCCCACTACTTTGTCCTTCTGGTCACTCACCTGGTCTATCCCCACACCCACGCCCATGTTAGAATGGGAATGCCTTGAATGCAGGCTCTCGATGTCTAACACTTTCTACTGCTGCTGTTTCTTTCAGTATTTAGGAAGATGCCTGACACACACATTATGCACTGAATAAACAAATGAATCCTTTACAACATACATTTCTTTTGTGTGTGTTTACATTTGCAATTATTGGTTTACAAAGAAATTTATTTACAATAACAGACATATTTATGGAATTTTTATCTTTATTTTTTTTATTGGGGGAATTAATGATTTGCAGTAAATACAGTTCTTGATATATGTGTAGTATATCTCAATTTTCTGCAAAAGGCTCACTCCCCAGCCTAAGTCCTCCTCTACCATCATGCACCAGGACCTGAAAGCCCCTCTCCTCCACACCCAGAGTCCTTTACTTTGGTGCAATACACCAAATTCAGTCCGATTTCTGCTTTGTGTTTCCTCTATCTGTTCTTATTTCTCAGCTTCTTTCCATGAATGGAATCAGTCCATATTCTATTTTTTTATTATCTTAATTTATTTATTGGCTAGAGATGGCCAGAAATTGAGAGGGAAGAGGGTGGTAGAGAGGGAGACAGAGAGACACTTGAAGCACTGCTTCACCACTTGCAAAGCTTTTCCCCCACAGGTGGGGACCTAGGGGCTTGAACCCAGGTCTTGCACATTGTAACATGTGTGCTCAACCAAGTGTGCAATCACCTGGCCCCAATCATTCCATATTCATCCTTCTTTTTCTGCCTTATGTCACGTAACATGATTCCTTCAAGGTGACAATGAGGTGAAGAAGGTAAATTCATCATTCTTAGTAGTTGAATAGAACCCCACTGAGTATATGTACCACAACTTTCTTAGCCACTCTTTAGCATTGGACACATAGGTAGCTTTCATTTAAGTTTCTATAGGCATCTTCAATGACTCAAGTACAAGAGAACTTGAGGGGACAACAAAAGAAGCTATCCTAAAGGACCGAAAACAGCTGGCATTTAACAGAATAGGATGAATTGCTACCTACTTATTATTATTTTTAAATTTTGTTTTCCATTTCCATTATCAGGCTAAATGAAACCGAAGTTCCATTTTGCATCTGATTATTTACCAGTGTCCCAGTTTTTCAGTCACAATAGTTGGTTAGTGAATTATTAACAAATTGGAACTGTTTTGATTCAAGACAGACTAGAGTGTAAACACTGATCTTCCTGAATAAAGAAGTTGGACAGTGACTTCAGTAGTGCAGCAGTAAATAGGACAACTGTTCTCACACAGAACAGAAGGCTCCAGCTATATTTCAGTGAGCAGGAGCCTCCCCTGCTCACCATGATATCATTTCTCTGTGTATTTGTATTTTGTTTCCTTTTTTAAAAATATATTTATTTATTCCCTTTTGTTGTCCTTATTGTAGTTATTATTGTTGTTGTTATTACTGTCGTTGTTGTTGGATAGGACAGAGAAAATGGAAAGAGGAGGGGAAGACAGAAAGGGGGGGGCAGAGAAAGACAGACATCTGCGGATCTGCTCCACAGCCTGTGAAGGGACGCCCCTGCAGGTGGGGAGCCAAGGGTTCTAACCAGGATCCTTATGCCTGTCCTTGCGTTTTGCGCCACGTACACTTAACCCACTGCACTACCCCCTGACACCCTTTGTTTCCCTTTAGTAGTCAAGTCAGAACTGAGGTTTTCGATGTCACAGTGATTGCCTTTTAGAATACCCTGGCTCTGAATAGAGCTCTCCCAGTTTCACACAAAAGGAGGTGAACAACCAAAATAGTATCCTATCAGAACTACTTAGAGTTACTCTTCTTTCAAGAGATCAAATCTCCTTTCCAACCGTATTGCACATGGAGTGCAAATTCATGACTCCAGCAACAATCAGGGCTAGTTCAGCTGCTGGGTAGTGAAAACATGGTCATTCGTATGAAGTATAAGCTACACCAACAGTAGGATTCAACAGTAAAGTTCAGCAGTTTTCAATGAAAAAAAAAATGTCACCTTTACTCATTTAACAACTAACCTATCTATCAAATGTCTATGGCATGTTTATCAGTCTACCAGGAACTAGAGAAATAATTATAGCGTGTGTGTGTGTGTGTGTGTGTGTGTGTGTGTGTGTGTGTCTGCATGTGTGTATTCTAAAGAAATAAAAGTTCTCTGGGGTGTGTGAAAGAGAAACTGGTGGAATGTAATATACAATATGATGTAGAAATTTCATACTTGGGGTTCAAGAGATGGCACAACTGGTTAAGCATACACATTACAGTTCCCAAGGACCTGATTTCAAACCCATGGTCCCCTGCAGGGGTGGGGTGGGCTGGAGCTTCACAAGTGGTGAAGCAGAAGTGCGGGTGTCTCTCTGTCTCTTTCCCTCTCTACCTTCCCCTTCCTTCTCAATTTCTCTCTGTCTCTATCTAATAATAAATAAATAAATAAATAGATAGATAGATAAATAAGTAAAATTAAAAAAGAAATTCTATGCTCTATGATATTATTTGATTCAGTGGGATAGGCACTGATCAGACATATTCAGAGGGCTATTTGAAAAAAAGAGATCCTGAAACAAAACTTGCTAAACTGACTCTCCACATTAGAGACAGGGTCATGTGCTAGAAGAAACTGCATGTAAAAGGCAATTGATGAGAGTGCACATTCTAGGAATTAAAAGACAAGTAAGGCCAGCAAGAAGATGACATAGCAAGGGGACGGGAAAGACCAATTCACAAAAATTGTTGAACTATCCAAGGGGTTGGATTTTTTTTTTTTTTATCTGTGTGTGTGTGGTGGTTTTTTTTTTTTAAATTGGGGATTAAGGGTTTACAGTCTACAGTCAAATACATTAGTTTGTACATGTGTAACATTTCTCAGTTTTCCACATAACACTCTAAACCTCCAGATCTAGGTCCTCCTTTGCCATCATGTTCCTGGACCAGAACTCTGCTCCCCTCTACCCCACAGAGTCTTTTACTTTGGTGCAATACACCAACTCCAGTTAAAGATGCAACTATAAGGAGTTGGGCGGTAGCGCAGTGGGTTAAGCGCACATGGCTCGAAGTGCAAGGACCAGCATTAAGGATCCTGGTTGGAGCCCCTGGCTCCCCACCTGCAGAGGGAGTCACTTCATAAGCAGTGAAGCAGGTCTGCAGGTATCTGTCTTTCTCTCCCCCTGTCTTCGCCTCCTCTATCCATTTCTCTCTGTCCTAACAACGATGACACCACCACCACCAACAATAATAACTTCAACAACAATGGAAAAAAACAACAACAACAAACCAAGGGCAACAAAAGGGAAAATAAATAAATAAATAATAAATAAAAGATGTAACTATAAAAGTTGGAAAAGGGCAAGAGACTGGCCTTTTTGGCCACTATCAGGCCACCTCATTCACCCAGGGCCCTAGACAGGGAATCCTTGAACTCCCCCATAGATAATATGGGTCCAGACCTCTAATAGAACCTTCTCTACCATCACTGGTCACAGGCATTGGGAACATTATCCTAAGCTCTTTTGTAGGCTTCCTTGGGACTGTGCTCTCCCTATGAACTAGTAACGGTAAGGACTGTTCCACTCTCTGAAGAAAGGCTATATCATCCTACTCTGCCACTTGAGGAAGACTGGTTCTGAATGAGTGCAGTCTAGAATGTTCCTAGATGTGACTATGAACTGTGACCCCAGTCTGACAGGATTTGGGCTGTACTGGTTCTTGTGCTAAATATGAATAGATATAGGCCCCAGGTTAAATAATTGTGGCAAACAGTTAATTGCATTTATATATTTTCTTCATGTATGTGAGCAACTTTCTACCCTCACCTTGCTTCTAGTTCTACCTTCAGATATGACCCCATCTTCCCACTCCCATGTTAGCTATCAAGCTCAAGCTAAGATTATTAAGACATAGGCTTATAGGAACATTCCTAAAATAGACTTCCTAGCTTTCTTCTACCCTAAGGTTCCTACTTTCATCTACTCTATTCCCACTTTATGGTTCCTGTTTATTAAATATTTTGTCCTGCTTTCCAATCTTACTGCATTTCAGCCACCAAGTTGCAGATGCTACTAGGATTCCATCTTGACTTCCATCCTGACATTGGTAGATGACCTCACCAATGCCTGCTGGAGCCTCACCTCCCCAGAGCTGTAACCCATTAGAGAAAGACAGAAACAGGCTAGGGTTCTGGATTGACCTGCCAATGTTCACGTCCTGCAGATAAACAATTACAGAAGCCAGACTTCTCACCTTCTGAAATCCATGAAGAATTTTGGTCCATATTCCCAGAAGGGTAAAGAATAGGGAAGCTTCCAGTGGAGGGGATTGGATATGGAACTCTGGTGGTGGGAACTGCATGGAATTATGCCTCTGTTATCTCACAATTCTTTAAATCATAATGAAAAATTATGAGAAAAATACACAATGAAGGAATGAAAAATGATATCCTACTTAAATGAAAGACAAAGGTGATCTAGATTGTTATATTGATATCAGACAAAATAGACTTTATGCCAAAAATGGTGATATGAGACCAAGATCATTTTCTGAAAAGTGAAATCATCAAGAGGATTTGTTAGAAACAAATACAAATATATTCAACAGTAAAGTACCTAAATATATTAGGCAAATATGAACAACTGAAGAAAGAAATAGGTAAAACAGAAAAGAAAAATAGGTAAAATCAGGAAAGATTGGGTTTGAACTATATACTAAGTTAACCTGACATATCCAGGATATTCTATTCATTAGCACAGAAAAATACATCCTACATAGAAAATTGCCAAACAACAGAGTATGTGTTATTATTATTATTATTATTTTTAAAATAAAGGGTTGTTGTTAAAATTTCGGAAGCTCTAGCCGGGCGGGCTGGCTTCACGGGCAGGTAACAGAGACGCGGAGACAACGGCTGGGCAGGGAAGCTGTATTTCTTTATTCAGGAACAACGATTCACAAACTAAGACAAACTAATCACCAAACAGAACTCGGCTGTCTCTTTGCGGCGGCACAAGCACTCTCTTACTCTGTAACTCGGGAACCCTCCAACTCTGGCACTCTGAAACTCTCGTACTTGAGAACCCTCTGAAACTCTGACACACTGGAACTCTCTCTTACTCTGTAACCCTGAAACTCTCTAACTCAGGAACTCCGGAACTCTGGCACTCTCCAACTCAGGAACCCTCTCCCGGGGTTACTTGGGGCGGGGCCAAGCAGGCCCGCGAAATTAACAGGACTGATCCAATTCTCTTGGGGGGGGGGGGGCTAGAACAAACCAATGTAAAGCATACGACAATTCCCCCTTTTCTTTTTAACTAAATGACTATAGTATCAAGGGTGTGGGGTGAACAGAAACATATATAACAAAACCAGCATGTTGCCAAGGGAAGGCGAGAAAACAAACACATATGTTATCTTTTGATGTTAAGAAGATCCAAAAAAAAAATTAAGACTGAATCTCTCCATTTCACCATTTTCTCCTTTCTTTACTTTCCCCTCTTCCCTACTCTCTATTGTATACTGATATAAGTATAGGTTCTGCTGGCCTCAGTAGTTTTATTGTACTGGCAAAATGTTCTGTAATTTCCAAGCTGTCAAAATCCCATTGACATGCCAGCAGGCTATATTTTTAAATACATGAATGGCATTGTGAACAAAACATTCCTGTCAAGTACCCATTTCCTACAATCCAAATGGTTCTATCCTTGATGATCTATAACAGCAGTTCTTTGAGATTTGAGTGTTTAGCATATGTCATATCCTGTCATCCTGACAGTCTACCATTACCGAATACAGTCTGCTATTAAGATTAAAAAAAAAAAAAAGAAGAAGCTTGGTCCATTCACTACCATTGGATCTCCTAGGAATTTTTGGATTTGGTAACCCAACAAACAGCTGCAGTAACACAAAAGGATTGTTAAAACAGAGATTTTGGATTGACAGAGCACTAATTTTAATAATTACAAATTATCTCAGAATTCAACAGTTTTCATAGTCTGGACCCCAGTTCTCCTGAAACAGGATATGTGATTGATAAGTCATTTCTATGTTCTAATTTTGTAGCCATCAAACTAAAGAGTCAAATGCTTTCCTAGGAACACTGATTCAATGTTATATCAAAAAGGCAACATGTGAATAGAAAAATGTCCTTACTTCTCCATCCACGTAGCACTCTGAGTTTGGCTTTGTACTATTGTTTACTGTATAATAGTGTAGCTGTATATTAGTAATTTCTTCTGCTAAATTGTGGTCATATTTGGAGCAGGGATGAATTTCATCCCTGGCACAAGACAGAGCAACCACTACAAACTCAGATGCTTTAGAGCTTGGAAATTAAGCTATAATGAAAGATTCACATGATAGAAAGCTTAAATCTACATTTTAGGCAATAGGGGACATTGATGTTAGTAATATGAAACATTAATTTCCTTATAAACGTGAAATGTGCTCTCTCCTCTTCAATAGATAGTGCGTATTCATTTATAAAAGCTTTCATATAAGCTTTGTCAATGCATTCACATTTAAAAAAAAAAGGTTAAGGACAAACCACCCTATCCAAACATGTTGTGAGTGATTTTATGTCATTGGCTGACAATTTCCTTTTCTAATTATCTTTTATTTATTTATTGGATTAGACAGCCGGAAATCAAAAGACAAGGGGTAGATAGAAAGGGAGAGAGATAGACACCTGCAGCACAGCTTCACCAATCACAAAGCTTTCCTCCTGCAAGTGGGGATGGCTGACAATTAATCTTTTAAAATTTTTATTATTTATTTAATACTGATTTACAAAATTATGAGACAATGGGCATAATTCCACACCATTCCCACCACAAGAGTTCTGTGTCCCCATTCCCTCCATTGGCAACTATAGTAGTTCTCCCAAGGTCACATGGGTTGACTATTTTATATATATATATATATATATATATATATATATATATATATATATATATATATATATATATATATATATACATATATATGTATATATATATTTTTTTGTTAATGCAGAGTTTGAAATTTATTGGGGGCAAATGGAAACAGATATGAGCCAAACAATCATAATAGTAAATTTTTAAGAATTTATGGAAATGATTAAATTGTTCTCAGTATGAAGAAAATGTTTCTTATCTAGAAAAAATACAGCAGGAAAATAATGCTGTATAGATATGACTATGAAGTTGCAATGTGGTGAGTCACATAGGAGGAACTTTAAGTTGTTTAGTAATGAAAGCACACAGATATGGATAAGATGAGAGATAAAAGGCAAGACAGACAGCATAATATTTATACAAACAGACTCATCCTAGAGCTTCCCAGGCCCCAGATTCAATACCTGGCACCACCATAAAAAAGAAAAAAAAAAAAAGAAAAAGAGGAAGGGAGAAAAAAAAGAAAGAAAAGAATAAGAGAGATGAGAGCTAAAGATGGGATTGAACAGGTCTACTTGTCTACTTGAACAAGCTTGAGCATGTTCCACTGGCTTATCTAGACTTCATTTTATAAATGGTGCTCATGGCCACTATCTTAGACTATCCCCTTAGTAAAGAAATAACTTAAACTTTCTACATAACCTACACAACTATACACTTACAAATTCCTTTTTATTTAATATTTTTATTAATTTATTATTAGGTAGACACAGAGAGAAATTGAGATAGAGAGGAAGCGAGGCAGAGAGACACTTGAAGCCCTATTCCACCACTAATGTAGCTTTCCCCCTGCAGGTGGGGACCAGGGGCTTGAACCCGGGTCCTTGTACAAAGTAATGTATGTGCTTAACCAGGTGTCCCACCACCTGGCCCCAAAGTCTTTTTTAATAATTTTTATTTATAAAATAGAAACACTGGTATGACCATAGCATAAGGGGGTACAATTCCACACAGTTCCCACTACCAGAACTCTGTATCCCATCTGCTCCCTTGATAGATTTCCTATTCTTTAACCCTTTGGGAATATGAACCCAGGATCATTATGGGGTGCAGAAGGTGGAAGGTCTGGCTTCTGTAACTGCTTCCCTGCTGAACAAGGGAGTTGGCAAGTGGATCCATACTCTCAGCCTGTCTCTCTCTTTCCCTAGTGGGGCAGAGCTCTGGGGAAGTGGACTATTATTTCTATAACTATCTGTATTTAAATATATTTTCTTTTTAAAATTTTTTTCTTTATTCATTTATTTAATTTATTTATAAAATAAAAAATAGAAAATATTAACAAAACCATAGAATAAGAGGGGTGAAATCCCAAACAATTCTCACCACCAGAGTTTCATATCTCATCCCCTCCATTGGAAGCTTTCCTATTCTTTTTCAGTCTAATGCTCTCCCAACTGAGCACATGAAGCTTTCCTATTCTTTATCTCTCTGGGAGCATGGAGCCAGGGTCTGGCTTCTGTAATTGCTTCTCTACTGTACTTGAGCTTTGGCAGGTTGATCCATACTCCCAGCCTGTCCCTATCTTTCTCTAGTGGGGCGGGGCTCTGGAGAGGGAGTTCCAGTACACTGGTGAGGTCTTATCTGGGGGAGTCAGGTTGGTGTCACGGTAGCATCTGCAACTTGGTGTTTGGAACGTGTATTCCTTTGCTTCCTTCTTTCTTGTAGGACTCAGTTCAGTAGTTCTTATAAGGTGGGGTTGATTGTGGAAAATTCCTTTAGTTCTTGAATACTTGATAAAACCTTTATTTCTTCTTCTCATATGATGGATAATTTTGCAGGATACAATATTCATGGCTGGAATTCCCTATCCTTTAGAACTTTGAATATGTCATTTCACTCTTTCCTTGCCTCTAGAGTTTGTAAAGAGAAATCTGATGACAGTCTTATAGCTCTGCCTTTGTATGCAACTTCTTTCCTTTCCCTAGCAGCCAGCAAATTTTTTTCCTTGTTGTTGACTTTTGATAGTTTTACGGTAATGTGCCTTGTCATTTGTCTTTTGTATTTATAAATGTGGTGATCATTCTGCCTGTTGAATAAGAATGTTCTGAAGTTTTTCTAAGTGAGGGAAATTCTCAGCTAAAATTGCTCTGAAATTGGACTCAGGGCCTTTGGCCTTGTCTTCCTCCTCAGATATACCTATCACTCTTATATTAGATCTTTTGATGGAGTCTGCAATTTTACAGAGAATGCTTCAGTCTTTCTGAACCATTCCTCTCTCTCATCTTTGAATTGAAATAGTGGGCTGGCCGTATCTTCTAGAGTGGAGATTATTTCTTCTGAATGTGTGTGTCTACTTCCTAAACCTTCTACCTGGGCATGGATTGCAGTTAGAGTGTCTTTCACTCCTTGGAGTTCTGTTTGAAATTTTTCTCTCATGCTTCCTAACTGCTTAGTGAGTTGTGACTGAAGTTCTTCCTTCAAGAATTGAAGATTCTTAGTGAACTCTGTTATAAGTTCCTCTCTTGTGTATTTTAATTCCATAGCAAAATGCTTTTTTAATTCTTGCTTGAATTCTTGGAGAGTTCTCATAATGAATGAGCTTCTGTAGTATGTCTATGAAAGTCTCTAAATCTGTACTTCCTTGGATTTCTTCTGCTTCATTTCTGTCTGGCTGATACAGCATGGTTGGCTGTTTAGTTCTGCTTCTCTGCTTGTGCTTTTTTTTTTTTTTTTTTTTTGTGCTGGCTACTGAAGGCCAGCAGTTAGCACTATTGTGATCTTTAGGTTTCTCTTGTTTGTATGATCTTCAGTGGTTGGGATGGTTGCTTTGGGCTGATCTGTGGTCACAAATTCCCTGTTTTATGTTGTGTCCTTCCCTTAAGTTTAGAAGGCTAAAACCCCCTTGAGTCAAAGATTGAGAGGTTTTAAGCCATCTTCTCTTTCCTTTCGGCACTGGGAACAATGTTACCTGCTTGCTGTGCTTAAAGTGAAACCAAGTGGTGCAGCTTAGGGTCGTGCCACCCAGAGCTTTGATTTGACTTTGCTGTTCTTTAACCCATTCCCATTTTTGCCCCAACTGCACATGAGCATCCACCCAAGGCTGCAGAACTTTTAGCTGTAGATTATGACTTCAGTGGGTCTCTTGTTGTATTTATTTATTTATTTCGGGAGGAGAAGTGATTCAATCCTACTTATTTTCATGGCCTCCCAGAAGTCTGCAATGGCTGACAATTTTCAAGTTTTTGAAGAAGATATTTACAATTGTATAAGGAGATAACAGTATGGTATCTAAAAAACTTTTAAAGCTCACTGATTTTGAAACATGGTTCTATTAAATTGTATTTTAAAATTTATCATTCATGTGTACTTACACTAATAAAACCAATAGCATTTCCAGTTGTAGAGACTAAAATAGCAAAACCAACCAACCAAACAAAAACTCATTTAAAACATTAAGATATACTACATGTTAAAATTTAGAGAAATAAATATTTTAACATCAGCAATCAGGAAGTACATTTAAAGAAATGGAACCATTGATGTCATTGAGAGTTGTTTGATTAGTGAAGTATTATAATTTTTCAAGCCTTGTGTATTTCTAGCTTATGGCTTTGATCATTATCATGTAGATTTTGGTGAAAAAAAATTTTTTAACAGTAACACAAGCATCTTTTCTTAGTTACTATCTTACTTAACTCAATGAGAAATAAAGAATACATCCCAAAGGAGTAATGGGTGGAAAAATCAGAGTCTGGATGGCATTGGGTTGTCCACATCTTCTCTTCTGTCTTTCTCTTTTAAAATATTTTATTTACTAGGGAGTTGGGCAGTAGTGTAGTGAACCCACTACACTAAGTGCACGTGGCACCAAGCCTTAAGGATCCACATAAGGATCCCGGTTGGAGCCTCCGGCTCCCCACCTGCAGAGGGAGTCGCTTCACAGGCAGTGAAGCAGGTCTGCAGGTGTCTATCTTTCTCTCCTCCTCTCTGTCTTCCCCTCCTCTCTCCATTTCTCTCTGTCCTATCTAACAATGGCATCAATAACAACAACAACAAACACTACAACAACAATAAAAAAACCAAAAGTAACAAAAGGGAAAATAAATAAATAAAAATTAAAAAATATCTTATTTACTAATGAGAAAGATAGTGGGAGATAGAGAGTAAGAAGCAGACATCACTGCTGAGAATTGAACTCAGGACCTCCTGCTTGAGAGTTCATCATTTTATCCACTGTGCCACCTCCTGGACCACCACTTTCTCTTCTCTCAGTCTGTTTGTTTACAAGTGTACTGAAGTTCTGAATGTTTTTTTTTTTTAACTATTGAGGATTTAGATTTACTAGTCTCTTACAAACAAAATCACTCAAGAATTGAGAAAAACTGAAATGAAAAAGTTATTTTTTTTAAGTATGTAGAATTATCTATGTAGAATTGTAGGCTTATGTAATTTCCTTTTAGGAAGTAGATAACTGCAACAAATTTATTGTAAAGCACACATAGAAAACAATGAAGGGGGAGTCTGCGTTAGCGCAGCGGGTTAAGCACACATGGTGCCAAGCACAAGGACCGATGTAAGGATCCTGGTTCGAGCCCCTGGCTCCCCACCTGCATTGGAGTCGCTTCACAGGAGGTGAAGCAGGTCTGCAGGTGTCTATCTTTCTCTCCCCCTCTCTGTTTTCCCCTCCTCTCTCCATTTCTCTCTGTCCTAACAACACAACATCAATAAAAATAACAATAATAACTACAACAATGATAAAAAACAAGGGGAAAACAAATAAACATAAATAAACACACACACACACACATATATGAAAACAATGAAAGAGCAATCAGACATGTTGGTATGCATGAGACCCTTTCTGTTTCATTTGGTTTAAATCCCCCCTGCTTAACACTATTCTATTTACATAACCACTGTTAACAAGTTCCACCCTCCCTCCAGGGCATTGTGGTTCAGTGATAGGATTCTCTCCTGCTCTGCCCCTTCTTTGTCACACTCTGATTTTCACCAGTCACTTTTCTCTCCACCCTCTCTATGTCACATCCTGTTTCCACCCTACTTGGCAAGTATATATAAAGACAGCATTGTGAGTTTTAGAGTACTTTACCTTGAGTTTAGCTTAGCTCGGCTTAGATTGTGCTGCGTCCTGCATGAATAAAGAGATACTGCCTACAGCTCAACTATGAGTCCCTGGTCGTCTGTTACCCGCCCGTGAAGCCAGCCCGGAGAAAACAACCTAACCCGTCGAAAACGACATATGGCGCAACAACGTGGGACCAGACCTGCGCAACTCCCAGATAAGTGAAGAGTTTGCTTACCTATGCACTATGGTCTTCTCTTCTACTTACGAAGAGGTTTGCCAAAGCCTCTACTGTTTCATTATGAGACAGTTTCTCTGTCTCTGGAACATTTTATTCTGGGCCACACTTCGGTTCCCTCACCGGGAACTTTGGTTTCTTATGACCGGGATCATAGAGCTTGGGAGATGCACGGAGATTTCTCCTTGGACTTTCTGGATTCCCTCTCTCATGTTTCCCGAGGAAAAGGACTACATTTCGCTCCAGGCCATAATTTCGTTCTTTATGACCGTGATCGTAGACCTTGGGACATGCATGGGGATTTCCCCTGGGACTTTCTGGACTTCTTCTCGCATGTTTCCCATGGAGAAGGACTACTCTAGTTTGAGGAGCATTCTCAAGTACCCTGGCAGTTCCCAAGTATGGAGACACGTGGTTAGTTCTACTCTCCTGATTGGATTCTTTCTTCGATGGGAAGACGCTTTTAAAAATGGGTGCCTGAAGCAACCCAGCAGGAACAGTCAGAAACACCCTAAATGGAATTTTGAGGACCTTTTTGGACTAGGTCGCCCTCCGGGGATTCTTAATCCTACATGGTGAGATCTTGATAATCTGGTTCAAGTTGCGTTTCATAAGAGAATGATTTGAATGACTGAATTTTAACATTGACTTAAAAAAAAATGCTGGACGCAGCCATGATTTCTAGAGACATCCAGAAACAATCCAAAAAATTGTTTTTTCCCTCCTTTGATTTCTCTTTTACGTCTTGACATGAATCTGAAACATTTAATCCTGAAAACTGTATGAGTTATGGGTGGGGCAGATAGTGCAATGATTATGTTAATTATTCTCATGCCTGAGGCTTTTAACCGTGGTTCTTCTGTTTACCTTTCCACATTTTATTGAGTTTAAACTGTTTAAACAACCTTAAAATCATACTAGAAAGGACTTCCAATTTTAATGGAGTTATCAATTATAGTAAACTTCTAATCTGCTACAAGTTTTGTTTGACAAGTAAGTGAATTTCAGCTGTCAAAGTCTTCACATGAAAAAGCATCTACTCAAATGAAAATTTCTGGAAATCCATTTGGACCCCTGTTCTCTGACATCCCCCCCGGAAACCAATGATGAGACCTGGCACGACCTGAAGAAACAGATTCACAGACTCCAAAGCTCACTCTCTACAGAAAAGCAGAATTCTGGTGGCCGACATTCCCCATCAAGACAGACGTACAGCGTTTCATCCCTTGGCATTTTCTTCTGTGGTCAGCTACTTTGGACTGACACCTCCATCGGACTTACTGGTACACGCTGTTGTGTTTCTCAAAGACTAACTTCAGCCAGTTGCCTTGAGACTTTATAGACCATGTCCCCTCGCCTGCAGGCTCTGTCCCAGAGGCAGAAAACTCCCCCTCCTTATTAGGTTATGCCCACAGAGGCATGAAGCGCCCCAAGAGGCAAGAGATGCCCACAGAGGCAGGAAACACCCTTTGAGGCAAGAGATGCCCCCAGAGGCATGAAGTGTTCCCAGAGGCAAGAAATGCCTTTTCGCCTGCTAGGCCTTTCCATTTGAGGCAAGAAAAGCTCCCCTTGGCATCACACTGATTATTGCTGCTCGCCTATTTTGTTTTCCATGTCTTATGCCAGTTCTTTTGAAAATGCCTGTACGATATAGGTTTCTGTTCACCCCACAATGGCCATTAGTTAAAAAGAAAGGGGGAATTGTTGGTATGCATGAGACCCCTTCTGTTTCATTTGGTTTAAATCCCCCCTGCTTAACACTATTCTATTTACATAACCACTGTTAACAAGTTCCACCCTCCCTCCAGGGCATTGTGGTTCAGTGATAGGATTCTCTCCTGCTCTGCCCCTTCTTTGTCACACTCTGATTTTCACCAGTCACTTTTCTCTCCACCCTCTCTATGTCACATCCTGTTTCCACCCTACTTGGCAAGTATATATAAAGACAGCATTGTGAGTTTTAGAGTACTTTACCTTGAGTTTAGCTTAGCTCGGCTTAGATTGTGCTGCGTCCTGCATGAATAAAGAGATACTGCCTACAGCTCAACTATGAGTCCCTGGTCGTCTGTTACCCGCCCGTGAAGCCAGCCCGGAGAAAACAACCTAACCCGTCGAAAACGACACAGACAAATGTAAAACCAACTGTTCCTAAATGTGTCAACTGACTCTCAAGAAGACTGAATTCAAAAACAGGTTCTAGATGAAAAACCAGGTTTAAATATCAATGGTCACTTCCTTGGGAGCATTATCATAAGTCCTCTTGCAGCTTTCTCAGGACCTTGCCCTCAACATAAAACAGCAATGGTGGGGACTGCCCCAGTCTCTGAAGGGAGGCTGGGTCATCCTGCCTGCCACTTGAGGAAGACTGGTTCTGAAACCTGCAATGCTCCCAGCTGTGACCATGAACTGAGAGCTCAGACCAATAGCACTCTTGTGCTAAATATAAATATATGTGGGCCCTAAATCAGGTGTATGGAGTAAATAGTTAATTTTATTCATATATTTTTTTCCCCCAAGGATGGGACTACTCTTTGCCCTAATCCAGCTTTCTAGCCCTTTTCTCTTCTCTGACACTATCTTCTCAGACAATATTTTTATCCAACTCCATGTTAGCTGTCAAAGTCAAGCAAACTATGATAGTTGTCGGCTCCTAGGAAAATGCCTAAAATGGATTTCCTAGCTTCTACTCACCCTAAGATCTCTATTCTCATCTCTATTCCTACTTTTTGTTTCTTTCTCATTAACCATTTTGTCCTGCTTTGTAACTGCCACCCACCCATTCAGCCACCAAATTGCAGATGCTATCATTATGCCAACCTGACTTCCCTGGACAGACAACCTCACCAATGTGTCTTGGAACCTCACCTCTCCAGAGCCCTACCCCACTAGGGAAAGACAGGCTGGGGGTATGGATTGACTTTTTAATGCCCATGTCCAAGAAAAAAAAATTAACATGTTAACTTATACTTTACTGACAAAAATAGTTAAGAGGGGTACAACTCCACACAATTACCACCAGCAGAACTCCTTATACCATCCCCTACCTTGACAGCTCTCTTATTCTTTAACCCTCTGGATGTATGGACCCAAGGTCATTGTAAGATGCAGAAGGTGGAAGGTCTGGCTTCTATAATTGCTTCCCAGCCGAATATGGGCTTTGACAGGCTGATCCATACCCAGCCTGCCTCTCTTTCCCTAGTGGGGCTCAGTTCTGGGAAATTGCAGCTCCAGGATACATTGGTGGGGTTGTCTGTCCAGGGAAGTCTGGTTGGCATCATGCTAGCATCTGGAACCTGGTTGCTGAAAAGAGTGTTAACATATAAACCAAACAAATTGTTGACTATTCATAAACCTAAAGTCTGGAAGACTGCAGATGAAGAGTTGGGGGGTTCCTCCATTTTTTAGATAGCTACTAGGCAAATTTTAGTTATATTACAAAGGGTCTGTGGCTATACTATTTTAGTTTTTTTTTTATAATCAACTAGAATATTCTAAAACAAAGCAAAAACTTCTTTAGTTTATTGTACACATTAATTTGCTTCCAAATTTAAATGTGACATTTACTGTACAAAAACCAGTTAAATAGAGTTAGCAAAGTTGTGACAATTCAACCTGGATTATTTTTTATTTTATATTATTTTTTAATTGGAGATTAGAAATTTAATGCTTTGACTCAAGAGGCAGCATATGAGATCTGAAAGTCATCCATCTGTCTACTTCTTACTATTCAAAGCATTTTGACCTGCCCTTTAATAGTACATTAAAGTGATTGTGATGGAATGAAAGAATGCACAACAGAAAGAGGTTATGAGGTGAGCAAAGTTAAGAACCCACCCGTCTCTAATACAGGTAATAATTACCTCCTGCAAATTTCATTAGCTTCAAAAAAAGGCTGAAGTGCTTTGAAAATAATAGTTCGCAAGATGTGGGTAGGGTAGAGATTTGATCTTGGACATATCTCCGGTTCAAGGCAGTCCCAGTCATAACTACAAATTAGCCATCCGACTTTGCAAGGGCAAGTAGATCCTTGGGAACATGAGAACATTAGTAGTTTTTGACTTTGCTGTTGCTTTCCTAATTTCTGCTTTCTTTTCAATATGCAGAAAGGGGATAGTTTCCTGATTTTGAACTTAGCTGATAGTATGCCCACTTCTTCTTCTTTTAAAATTTTTATCTATAGAATGGAAACACTGACAAGACAATAGGATAAGAGGGGTACAGTTCCACACAATTCCCACCACCAGAACTCTGTAATCTGGATTATTTTTAAAAACCATACAAGAGAGGTTAGATCAAGATGGTGGAAGAACATAGAACCTGTGTGTTTTCCCTCCTGGGATTGAAAGCAAGACACCAATAATATATGGAAAAAGAAACAGAAACAGACTTTACATAGAAAGAGAGAGACTGATCAACACCCAGGTGGTGAGATATGGAAAAATACTATTTCAAGAAGACAGAAGTCTCAACAAGCAGTGAGAAGACAAACTCTAAGTAGGATTAAGTAAAGGAACTCTGGTGAGTATGGATATAAGAGACAGGCTATACCCAAATCCAGACACTCTAGTCTTACTCCTATGATTTTGCAACAAGGAGAAATAGTTATTTAAAATCTGTAGGACCGGAGAAGGGGAACTGCAGAGACAGCTTTCTTAGACTACCCAGACCACCTACTGCAGCTCAGAGACAGTAAGCAAGATGAGATCAGAATTCAGTTTCCATAGTAACAGACCCAATGCATTTAGAAGGAGCTCTTAGCTGATGCACAGACCACAGGAAATTTCTCCTTAGAACTATAACCCTGCAAAGGCACAGAGAATTAAAGGCTGAAAAACTGATGAAAGGGGAGAGTTGACGTTGCAAGTGTAGTCCATCCAGCATGCTAAAGCTCAGTGGTATCTCCCACTGGAATTTCATTTATATAGTGGCAAACTCTGGGGGTGGATTTCTGGCTCACAGCTCACAGGTCTTGTTTCTGGCTAGCCCCAGAGTGCTTACAGTATTGTAAACACATATACTGGGGCTCACAGCAACCTAGTGACTGCCAAACATTCAAAATTCTGAGGCTCAAGTCATCACTCATGTTCAAACACAGATCGTTTGGCTCAGGTTCTAATTGAGTCTCAGGTATAATGAGAAAATAGAGGAAATTTCCTGCACTATTGTACTGTGAAAGAAAGGGATCCCCAAGTTCAAAAGTTATGTATAGATGACATCAACCTGGAACCTCACAGCTCTCCAGAACTCTACCCCACTAGGGAAAGACAGAAACAGGCTGGGGACATGTATCAACTTGCTAACACCCATGTCTATTAAAGAAGCAATTACAGAAGCCAAACCTCCCACCTTCTGCAACCCAAAATAATTGTGATCTATACTCCCAGTAGGGGAGATATGACAGAGGGAAGATGACCAGAGGGCTCTGAACTCCCAACTCTGGTAGGACCTGGAGAGAAGAGAGGAAAAAAAAGGGAGGACATTTAGATATAATAATAGGTGTATGTGTGACTTGAAAAGGAAGAAAATATGGGACCTTAAAAATGAGCAAATATAAAAAAATGAGCAAATATATACAAGTATAGACAGATAGTTGTAGAAATAATAGTTAACCCATATCTATAACCTTAGGAGAATTTCTATAGCTTACAGTGGAGGGAATGGGGTTTCAGAACCCTGGTGGTGGGAATGGTGTGGAGTTGTGTTGGATAGTATGCCAGCCCCCTCCCCCCACCCCCCCACCCCCCGGCTTAAACATCAGTATGTCTGTATGAGATTAATTTGATCCCATTCAAAGCTGTGGTCTATTTACATAAATCACTTTTACATTTACATAAAGCACCACCTTCCCTCCAGGGCATTGGTAGTTCAGTGGTAGAATTCTCACCTGCTCTGCCCCCTCTCCTTGTCACACCCTGATCTTCCACCAGTCACTTTTCGCTCCACCCTCTCTATGTCACATCCTGTTTCCACCCTACTTGGAGAGTATAAAAACAGCTGCTCTTCTGATTAAAGACATGTGGAAATTGCTTTCCGGCTCCGAGGGTTCCAGAGTGTATCTCCTGCGAAGTTAGTGTGGCAAGAGTTCCTGATCCCTCTCCCATGCAGCAGCCTAGATCGGCTCCAGTTGATTTCTCTCCAACCCAGAGAGCACTAGCTCGGGAAGAAGCACCCTCAGGCTATACCGGCAGAGTTGTACCCGTATTATCTTGTAGTTTTGTAAATTGATATTAAATCACTAATAAAAAAATGACATCAAAACTGTGGTCCTAAGGATGCTCACTGAGATGAAAATTTTAATGAAAGAATAATTCAATAAAATCAGGTAATGTATTACAGATGTCACAATAGAAATCAGTGGGTGAGGTATATAGCATAATGATTATGCAAAGAGACTCTTATGCCTGAGACTCCAGAGTCCCAGGTTCAATGCCACCTCCCCACTACAAGCCAGAGCTGACCAGTGCTCTGGTTAAAAAAAAAATCAATGAGATAAAGAAAATAGTAGCTGAGCTGAAAATACAGTAGAAGGATCCACCATCCAAAAATCAGAAGCCAGTGATAGAAGTGGTAAGCTGAAGGAGAGGATAGACTTGACCACCAAGAAATCCTAGGAAAATAAATTTTAAAAGAACTAGAACAAATCATGAGAATATAGCAGAGCTGTGGACAACATCAAGAGGAATAACATTCACATCACATGGTTGCCAGAAGAGAAGAAAGATGGAGACATAATTACTATTTGAGGAAATACTGACTAAGATTTTTTGTCGGGCATTAAGCCAGCCCCCCTGCTCCATCCTGCATTGTTGATACTATGGCCTATTTACATAATCATTGTTTTGCCTGAAAGATCCCCACCCATTGATCTGTCTTCTTTCTATCTCGAGACCTGCCCTGTCTGCAGGGTAACAATCCCACCGGCTAAAAACATCGTAACAGTTGCTAAGGAAGCTTCCACCTTCCCAGCATGCCTTTTGCCTTTCTCCACCCCCTTTCCTAGCCATTTCCATTTCCGACTTGCCACTTCTGGTTTTATCCTATAAAATCCACTTCTGTTTCTGGTTTCTCCCTCTTCCACGTCCTGACCTAGAGGAGGGCAGGCGTACAGGGGGAGGCAGATGCTGGCCATTGCAGTTTTTGGCTCCACGTGGCCTAACCTGCTGTACTCATGCCTGACTCTGGGGCTCCCACATGAATAAAGATTTGTATTGCTACTGCCATGAGCTTGGTTTATGGATCATCTCTCTCTCCCACCCATGACGCTAGCCAGGCATTTTTTCCCTAAAATATTAATTAGGAGTTATAGGTTCAAGTACAAGAAGATCTAAGAGTTCTCCAACCCCCTAAAAATCCAGACCTATACTTACCAAAGTTCAACCTTTTAAATGGCAAAGATCAAAGATAAAGTGAAAATTATGGAGGTAGCTAGATGAACTATCAGTTGAGTTGTCAACTAAAACTCTAAAGGATAGCAAGGGAAGACAGGATATAGTCAAAGTTTTACCTTTTGCCTTTATGTCTTTTTTCATAAAAGGTATCTGTTATGGTTGAAGACTTTTGACATTCTTCTAAAAAATTAAAAAATGTTTGAAAGGGAGAGTTGCCTCTACATTTGGCAACTGGAAAGTTATTTGTGTTTGAAGAGTGGCTCATTATAAAGGGCTCCATCAAAACCAAATAGACAGGTACTAGTGGCTTAGTTGGGGGAGGGAAAATTTAAGAATTAAATTAAGGGAAGCTGTAGAAAGTTTGGATAGCAACTCATAGCTGAAGGCAAATTTAAGACTCTTTTGAAATAAAAGATTATAGATAAGGTAGCAAATTGTAACATGGGAAATGGAAATGTAGAATGTATAAAATGATATGTGAAGAGGGCTAGATAGCATAGTCCATCCTTTTTAATTATTTTAGAATCTGCCATCCATGCATGGAATGAATTATCAATGGGTAAAAGAGCAAAAATCTTAGGGAGATACAAAGTACTGAGATTTACAAAAATACAGTTTGCAGAATGTGTCAAGATTTCTTAAGGATACTTTCTTTCATTATTACACTTTGACTTTATATGTGAACATACAGGCTTGTGTCCCCTGTACATTCCTTTTTTTTTTTTTTTTGCCTCCATTGTTATTGCTGGGGCTCAGTGTCTGCACCACTGCTCCTGGAAGCCTTTTTCCCATTTTGTTGCACTTGTTACTGTTATTTTTGCTGTTGTTGTTTTTGGATAGGACAGAGAGAAATTGAGAGAGCAGGGGAGAAAGAGAGGAGGAGAGAAAGAAAGACACCTGAAGACCTGCTTTACCGCCTGTGGTGAAGGTGGGGAGCCTGCAGGTGGGGAGCTGGGGGCTTGAACCAGGATCCTTATGCAGGTCCTTGCGCTTTACACCATGCGTGCTTTTTACCATGTGTGCTTAACCCGTTGCACTACCGCCCAACACCCTACAGTCCTTTTCATAACAACCTTGCAATGCAGTTATCACTATAGCCAGTTTGCAGGTGTAATAACTGTGATTTTGAGATGAGTAAGTGTCCCAAAGTCCCAAGGCCTAATAATGACAAGGCCTGGGTAATGACAAGGTCAGAAGTGACATGACGGTACATCTAATATCAAACTCTACTTTTTCCCATCCAAGACTTCCTCCCTGGGAGGTACAACTGTTCCACATGGAAATGGCACATAACATTTTAAAAAGAAGTTTATGATTGATGTTTGCTTTGACATTTTCTAAAGGTCTTTGCAAACCTCACCGTGGATTATCAATTTCCCTACATCTCTCTTGAGTTTTGTGCTTTGCTCCAAGTATGGTTTAACTCTATGCACTTTATTGCCTGATGTGAAGACAAATTTTATTGTCTCTGCCAGAGTGTTCACAGTCAGCATAGACTTTATGATCATGTGCTTATTATTTGACTTAATATATCTTTCAAGGTCAGCTTCAGTCTACTTCTTTGCTTGGCTCCTCCTTAATATTTTATAAGCAAAAGCCAGTTATATAATTCGTGCATTAAGCACCTATCAAGAGTGAGTAGAACCAAAATCCATTTAGTATATAGTGTTTTTAATCGAGCCATTCCCATGTATCCTGGGAACATAATCTCAAAGACCCCTACCCTTTTTCCAATAATGGATTATAACTGAAGTAATCTTCTCTTCTACATTCCTGGTGGGAATGGAAGTTGGCCCAACCCCTATGATAAACTGTCTGGAAATTCATTAGAACTCTAGAAATGGACCTACTCTATGATCCATCAATCCCTCTTCTGGTGATTTATATACAGAAAACAAAAACACCTATCCCAAAAGAACTATGGACAATTTGTAATAGCTCAAACTTGGAAGTAACTCACATACCCAACAAGAAATGAATGACTAAGAAAATTGTTGCACGTATATAAAATGGAGTACTATGCAGCTATTGTAATGATGAGGTCAACTTTGCACTAGAATGGTCAGAATTCAAAGGCATCAATTTGAGTGAAACAAGCCAGAAACAGCAAGAAAAATACCGAATGGTGTCATTTTACAGGTGGAAGTTAAGAGTAAAGTTAGTAAGAGGAAAGATAAGATGAAACTTGGACTGGGGGTGGTGTATTGCGCCAAAGCAAAGGACTTTGGTGAAGGAGGGAGGGGGCAGAATGAAGGGACACAGGGGTCCTGGTGTACCCCCTACACAACAATCAAGGGGAGATTTGAGATTATGCCTCTGTGTTAAAGACAGTACTATATATATAAAAGACTATACTATGAGTCATTAACCCATCAGTACAATTTAAAATAAATAAATAAACTGAAGTATTTCATCTGATGACAAAGTAGGCAAGCATTCTTTTATTCAAATACTTGCATTTTTTTGAGGTATAAAATTAGAGAAAGTTGGTGTGGTAAGGTAGCTCTGTACATTGTACAGCATGAAATAAATTAAGAAAATATGATAATGTCCAGCAGAAACATGTAGATGAGAATCTGGAGGCATAAAGGACATTTTAAAGAAGAGAAAGGAAGAATGGAAAGCAAGATAAACGAGTGGCTCTGGTTCCAGAAGTATCAAGATGGAGGATGAGGAAAAAATATTCAACATGATGGTGGGATAAAAGACCTAATGGTCATCATAAATTCATACTCTAGACAGAGCAAATAGTAATAGACTATGTTCCTTAAGATCAGAGCCAAGGGTGACTTGCTGAACTGCACTGATCACAAAAGCATTAGCAAGGCCATGCCAATTAAAAATGTTAAAGGAAGAAATCTGTATGCAAAAATAAAAGTTGTAATGCAACCAGTACCATCTTTGCATCTTTCACTTTGGATTGGGTCCAGAGACGCCAGGCATGGGATGTCAACCCTTCAGCTCCATTACTCTGCCACCAAGTTGCAGATGTTACCATAATACGAACCTGACTTCCCCAGGCAGATGACCTCACCAATGTGTCCTGGAGCCCCACCTCTCCAGAGCCCTGCCCCACTTGGGAAAGCTAGAAACAGACTGGGGATATGGATCTACCTGCCAGTTCCCAGGTCTGTCCAGCAGAGAAGCAATTACAGAAGCCAGACTCTCCACCTTTTGCACCCCATAAAGATCCTGGGTCCATACTTCCAGAGGGATAAAGAATAGGAAAGCGTTGAAGGAAGGGGATGGAATACAGAACTTTGGTGGTGGAAATTGTGTGGAATTATAGCCCCTCTTATCCTATGGTCTTGTTGATATTTTTTATTTTATAAGTAAATTTAAAAAAGGAAAAAAGTTATTTATTGACAAAAAATGTTAGACTATATGTAGAATAATATGTAAGAGCTAGGCTTAGGAATCACCAACTCTTGTATTGTAAGCCCAGTGTGTGTATCTGAACTCCTTTTTGCCTCTCCAGTTGAAAGAGAGCTGCAAAGCAGTTTCAGAGACTAGAATGTAGGTATTGCTTTGTAAGTACTACTGAGGAGACATCTGTCAATGTTAGCTACCCTCTGAATCACTGATTAGATAAATTATCTAAGCCCAGGATGGATTGAATGAGTCATTTCTAACTGAACTGATTAATCTTTTTAGGTGTGTTATGTACCCATTGAATTTCTATGACTTGCAGTGATGCTTAGTTAGATTCTAAGAAGAGAAAAAACAAAACAAAACACTAGTATAGCTACAGGCCCTTTGGAATATAACTAAAATATTCCTACTAGCTATCTACAAAATGGAGGATCCCTCAACACTTCATCTGTACTATTACAGCCATTAGGTCCATGATTGTTCAACAATTTGTTTGGCTTTGTGTGCTAACTCTCCTTTCAGCCACCAGGTTCCCAGATGCTAGCAGGATTCGACCAGACTTCCTTGAGCAGACAACCCCACCAATGTGCCTTGGAGCTCTGCTTCCCCAGAGCCCTTCCCCATTAGGGAAAGAGAGACACAGGCTGGGAGTATGGATCAACCTGTCAATGCCCATGTTCAGAGGGGAAGCAATTACAGAAGCCAGACCTTCAACCTTCTGCATCCCACAATGATCTTGGGTCCATATTCCCAGAGGGTTAAAGAATAGGAAAGCTATCAGGGGAGGGGAAAGGAGGGATATAGAGGTCTGGTGGTGGGAATTGTGTGAAGTTGTACCCCTCTTCTCCTATGGTTTTGTCAATGTTTCCTTTTTATAAATAAAAAATTTAAAATAAAAAAGAGGGCTAGTTGTACTGTACAAAGTAGTGAGAGGAGGAATTGGTATGTAACTACGGCCTCCTGACCCTATTAGAAAGCTTACTAGAATCTGGGAAAGCAAGTAGATGAGAAGAGTCAATCTCCTTTTATTTCTATTAAGAAGGCAAAAATAAATAGATAAGTAAATAAACAAATAGATAAGAAAATAAATAAATCAGTCTGGCGTTTACCTAATAGTCACAAGAAAGAGGTCTACAGCTAAAATATCAGAGTCTTAGGGGTCAGGAGGTGGTGCACACTTTCCCCAAATAAGGACCTGGTTCCAGTCCATAGCCTCCCCCCATACCACCCCACTTCTCACTTGTAGGGGGAAAGATTCAAGAGCGTAAAATCAGGTTTGCAGGTTTCTGTCTTAATTAAGCTCTCTCTCCATCTCCCCCTCTCCTCTTAATTTCTCTGTCCTATCTAGTAAAATAGAAACAAACAAACAAAAACAAAACAAACAAAAAACAAGAGGAAAAAAATGTCCCCTGGGAGCTTGGCTCCAAACTCCCAGGGATAACCTAGTGGCAACATACACACACATACACACACACACACACACACACACACACACACACACACACATCTTTTTGTTCCCCTCCAGAGTTATCTCTGGGGCTGGGTGCCTACACTATGAATCCACAGCTCCTGGTGGCCACTTCCCCCCCCTACTTTATTGGATAGAACAGAGAGAAATTGAGGGAGGCTAGGGAGACAGAGAGGGAGAGAGAAAGATAGACACCTGCAGACCTGCTTCACCTCCTTCACCCCCTGCAGGTGGGGAGCCAGGGGATTCAAACCTGGATCCTTTCACAGGTCCTTGTACTTTGTACTGTGTGTGCCCAACTGGGCGCACCACCACCTGCCCCCATATGTATATATATCAGATCAGTGTTCCTTCCTTACTTGTGTTTCAAAGAGGGAAAAGATAATGTATGGGGAAAACAAACTTATTTTTAATAAATGAACTGAATGTACTCCAGCTGAACAGATGTGCTAGTTAACATTTGAAGACTTCTTAAATGCCAAATTTATTTAAGCTAAATTGTTTGGAATTTCATAGAATTATTAAGCAGATCTATGCATAGATGCTTGTTTGATTTTGTGCCAGCAAGCAGACAGGTGATGCTTATAAGTTTTAATCACTGAGACTCTTCTACATAACTGTAGCTGAATGTCAAATTATCCTTGTTAATCTCAAATTCAGCATTAAACTATATGGATGTAAATCTAAGCCACTATCTTTTTAAGCCTTTTTTAAAAAAAATTCTTTTTATTATCTTTATTTATTGGCTAGAGACAGACAGAAATCATGAGGGTAGGGAGAGAGACAGAGAGACATCTGCAGCACTGTTTTAGAAGAATAATTTCAGACCTCCTCCTCCTCCTTTTTTTTCCCAAAATTTTAAATCTGCTTCAAAGGTAAGTCTAGGGATATGGTTGACCTTACTCTAATAAAAATCCCACTGTATAAAATTCTACTATGCATCCTTAGACAGCTTCATTGATAATTTGTGTGAATAAAGCTTGTCAAGCTGATTGTTCATTCTGAATATAATTGTACAGATAATATTCAGCTTCTTTTTAAAGCCGTGTAGCATCTCCAACTTGAATCTCTCTCTAATGTATTAAAGGGTGAGTTTTAGACGTCAACTTATCACTTACTCACAGAGAAGGCTTAATCTTTCTTTCAAATCAGAATGTCCTTTACAGTGTAAGCAAGGATTTAATTTGACTTTACCTTAGATTAGGGATGACTCTCCCCTCCTTTTTTCAAATTCAATGAATTCTTTTAAAAATCTTTTTATTTATTTATTATTGGTTAGAGACAGAGAGAAATTGAGAGAGGAGGGGAAGACAGAGAGGAAGAGAGACAGAGAGACACTTGTATACCTGCTTCACCACTTGTGAAGCTTCCCCCCTGCAGGTAGGGACCAGGGTCTTGAACCTGGGCCTTTGAGCACTGTAATGTGAGTGCTTAACCAGGTGCGCCACTGCCTGGACCCATTCAGTTAATTATTTTTCATAGCTGTGATCTCATGTAGGGATGATTTCACTACTTCCAGGTTCACTTTTTTTTATTTTTTATTTAAAGAGAAGTGGAGGAACAGGGGAGACATCAGGACATTGGGAATTCTTTAGGTGTTGTAATATACCTATATAGTGCTAGTGCTGGTGCTCAAACCAGAGTTTGGGCATAGGCACTTACATTACCCAGTAAGCTACTTTTTCAGGCCAGAGAATGCTTTAAAATGCATGTTAAAAAGTGAAAGAAAAAAATAGTGAAATTAATGAATATATATATTTTTCTCCAGGGTTATCACCAGGGCTCAGTGCCTGCACTATGAATCCACTACTTCTGGTGGCTATTTTTTTCCATTTTATTGGATAGGACAGAGAGAAACTGAGAGGGAAAGGGAGAGAAAGAGGAAGAGAGGAAGACACCTGCAGACCTGCCTCAGTGCCTGTGAAGTATCCCCCATGCAGGTGGGGAGCAGGGAGTTGGACCCAGATCCTTGTGTGAGTCCTTGAGCTTAGCACTACGTGTGCTTATCTAGGTGCATCACTGCCTGGCTCTTCAAGATTCCAGAGACCCACCCTACTAGGGAAAGAGAGAGGCAGACTGGGAGTATGGACCGACCAGTCAATGCCCATGTTCAGAGGGGAAGCAATTACAGAAGCCAGACCTTCCACCTTCTGCAACCCACAATGACCGTGGGTCCATGCTCCCAGAGGGATGGAGAATGGGAAAGCTATCAGGGGAGGGGCTGGGATATGGAGATTGGGTGGTGGAAATTGTGTGGAGTTGTACCCCTCCTATGCTATGGTTTTGTTAATTTATCCTTTCTTAAATTAAAAAAAAGATTTAAATAATCTGTTTTTAGGACTTTCCCTTTGTTTCCCTTTAGCTGATTTCAATCAGCCAGTTTTTTTTTTTTAAGATAACTTATGTGAGTCAAAGTATTGCAAACAATACTATTCATTTTGGAGTCCTACTGTGTGTGAACAAACATTGGAATTAATTCTATTCACATTCAACCAACTCTTTAAATGATACATATTTTCAAAGTAGCCATCTCACAATGAAGTCTGGATGGGGACCAGCACAGTTACAGTTCTGTCTTTTTTTTTTCTCATTTATTTACATTAAAGATTCATTTTGGGTAATCGGAGAATTTTGTATCAGCTATTTTTTACCTTAAAGGTTTGCTCCTGACACTTTAATGAATTCTCCTATAGTCTGTGCTGGAAGGTAACTGAATTTTTTGTTCAACAGCCCTCTTGTTGACACACATTCATTTATTACTATTTCTCCTATCAGCTGACTCACTTGAGGCTAATTCTGATGAAGTGCTTTCAGACAAGAACCACTATTGGTTTACATTTGCAAGGAAATGGAGAAAAAGCAGCTTTTGGAGGGCAGAACTTAGAAAAAGAAAAATTAGGAACCCTGGGATGGATTTTTTTCCCTATGAATCAAATATAATTAACTATAAAATATGAAACTGAAAAGTATTCTTCTGAGTAGACCCAGATTCTTTGTTTCATTTAGGAACCCTGTCAGGATGAAGAATGAAGATGAAAGATGGCTAAGGAAGATAGACTTATACAATCCTATTTAGAAAGGAAAAAAAATTGTGCAGAAAAGGTTGAGTTAGGAAGATACAGATTTAATCCTATATCTGGAGTTAGGTGATAAAAGTCCCTGTAACTTTTATATTTGTACTGTAAGTTTTTATATCATGTTATCACCTCTAGCAGTATTTCTTCTGATGAAAAGTCATATTTTTTGGGGGGAGAAGGATTATTCTATAGATAAACATTCCTTCCTAACCTGCTTCTCACTATAAATAGAAACTTTGAACTTCCGTATTGCTTAAACAAAGAGATCTGGGAAGACATTTTGTCTTTCTAATTGAGTTAGTTTCACACTAACACAGATGTAAGATAATTAAGGTCCTTCCGTGCTTAATTTTTCTTCATATGATTTGAGGTGAAAGAAAGTAATTATTTTATACATGTTGACTTCAAACTCCCAGTCAATTGGAATCTCAACATAGGTAGGATTACAGTTCTTCTGTAGGGAACATGATGCATTGATAGTCCACAATTAAATTAAATGTCTATAAAGACTGGAGTCTGAATATTTTATAAAAGTGTTTTTTTAAGGGAATAAAAGCAATGATTATTTACATTCTTTTAGTGATTTGTGATTTTATTTTCTTTGTAACTGTGTTTTAACTTTACAGAAAAGAAATATCAAGCTAGTTTAATTTAGTGGCAAGTGCACTAGAATGAGAAAAATCAGGTTTCCTGATATCTCCCTAACTAAGAAACATTGGGAACTGAATTTATTCCTCTTCTAAAAATCTTTTTTATTATATTTATTTATTTGGGTAGAGGCAGTCAGAAATCGAGAGATAAGGCAGAGTTAGAGAGGAAGAGAGACAGACACCTACAGCACTGCTTAACCATTTGCAAAGCTTTCCCCTACAGGTAGGGAGGGACCAGGGGTTTGAACCTGGGTCCTTGTTCATCATAACAGATGTGCTCAACCAAGTGCGCCACCCAGCCCCCTGTTTACTCTCTAGATTGGTGAAACTCTTGGGAAATGAGTTCAAGCACAGAATTTGTTTCCTTGTCTTCATTTCCGTGTGTGTGTGTGTGTGTGTGTGTGTGTGTGTGTGGCCTGGGCCATATACACTTGTATTTCATTTCTTCTCAGGCCAGCATTTTCACTTAAAAGAGAGACATATACACATAGAGACCCTGTTTCCCATGTGGTGCTGGTTGCTGGCAACCAGACTGTGGACATGACAAGGCTGATGACATACCTGGTGAGCTATTTTTCCTGCACTAGCTGCTTTTTTTTGGATACTATTTATTATTATTTAATTTTTTTTGTTATTATTAGTTGCTGACATATTGGAAAAATTACAATTTATAGTTTTACCCCACTACCAAACTTCTGTATCCCTACCCTCCAACCTCTCAAAGATAACTACCATAGTTCTCATGAGTCTTACAGTTTGCTTGCTTATTTATTTATTTATTTTTGGCAAAATCATGTAAATCAGATCTCTAGCTTCCATATATGAGTGAAGCCACCTTGTAGTTTTCTTTCACCTCTTTGCTTATTTTGCAAAACATAATCACCTCCAGTTCCACCCATTTAGTTCCAAATAACACAGTATCAACTTTTTGATTGCAGAATAGTATTCCATGAAAAATAGCCCCCATAACTTCTTTAGCCAGTCATATGTTGATGGAAATTTAAGCTGCTTCCACTCTTTGGCTGTTGTGAATAATGTGGTTATGAACACAGGGGTGCATAAGTCCCTTAATTGGTGCTTGAGTGTCCGCTGGATAAATGCCTAAGAGCGGTATTGCTGAGCCATAAAGTACTACCATTTTTATTTATTTAAGGACTCTCTATATAATCTTCCAAAGGGATACTATTTAACTTACTACAACCGTCAACATTGTGTGTGTGTGTGTGTGTGTGCGTGTGCGTGTGTGTTCTCTTCCGAATTGGGGATAGTCAGGAACTTGTTAGAGGATATTATTCCCTTTTTAAAGTATTTATTTATTTATTTATTTCTGGTCAGAGACAGAGAGAAATGGAGTGGGGAGGGGGAGATAGAAAGGGGGGAGACACAGAGACACCTGTAGCCCTGCTTCACCACTCATGAAGTTTTTCCACTGCAGGTGGGGGCCAGGGGCTTGAGAATATTATTTCTAATCTAAGTGGGAAGAAGGCAAAGGCAAAGGGGAGTGAGTGAGAGAATGTGTAAATCTTAGAATACATCATCAGGAGGGAAAATGGCTCTTGGGAAGTGACTTATATCAACCTGTCCTTGTGATGGCAGAAGACCAATGCAGAGTAGAATGGATCAAAAAGAGACTTGTATTCATTCAAAGAGATTTAGATTTGGAGACTATACATACTTTACTTAAAATTCTATATATTTGTATAAAGACAGGTTCTCATGAAGTGCAATTTTTCCTTCTCATAGAGACAGACAAAAACATAGACAGAGACCAGAGCAACAAAGCTGTGGCTTCCATGTGGTCCTGGGCTCACCCTGGGCAGTGCAATTGGTAAATTAACTTCTCTGGCTTGAAGGAGAATGTTTTAGTTTTTATTTTTAGTTTAGTAATGATCGACAAGATTGTGGGATTAGAGGGGTATAATTCCATATGGTTCCCAACACCAGAGTTCCGTATCCCATCCCCTACACTGGAAGCTTCCCTGTTCTTTATCCCTCTGGGAATATGGACCAAAGATCTTTATGGGGTGCAGAAGGTGGGAGGTTTGACTTCGATTATCATTTCTCCTCTGGACATGGCATTGGCAGGTTGAGCCATATGTAAAGGAGAATCTTTAAGAAGGGAGTGACTTAGGGAAAGCAGACTAACAGAAGCAGAAAACAGAATTAGTCAGACAGAGGATGAGCTAGAGAAAATGAAGAAAGAGGTGAAAGAACTTAAAAAGAGATTGAGAGACACTGAAAACAACAACAGAGACATTTGGGATGATCTCAAAAGAAGTAACATTCGTATAATTGGCCTGCCAGAGGAAGAAAGAGAGGAAGGGGAAACAAACATTCTAGAGGAAATAATAGAAGAAAACTTCCCAGACCTGAATAACAGAAAGGACATCAAGATTCAAGAGGCCCAGAGAGTACCAAACAGAATCAACCCAGACCTGAAGACACCAAGACACATCATAGTCACAATGAGAAGAAGTAAGGATAAAGAAAGGATCCTAAAGGCTGCAAGAGAGAAACAAAAAGTCACATACAAGGGAACACCCATAAGATTATCTGCAGACATCTCCACTCAAACTCTAAAATCCAGAAGGGAATGGCAAGATATCTATGGAGCCCTGAATGAAAAGGGGTTTCAACCAAGGATAATATATCCTGCTAGACTTTCATTCAAACTAGATGGAGGGATCAAAACCTTCTTAGATAAACAACAGTTAAAGGAGGCAACCATCACCAAGCCGGCCCTGAAAGAGGTTCTAAAAGACCTCTTATAAACAAGAACATCACTATAATACTGGCAATATATCAGGGCAAACAAAAAAATTTTTTTTGAACAATGGCACTACAATACAATCCATAATATCAATAAACGTCAATGGCTTAAACTCACCCATTAAAAGGCACAGGGTGGGGGCATGGATCAGAAAACATAACCCAACCACATGCTGCTTGCAAGAATCCCATCTGTCTCAACAAGATAAACACAGACTTAAAGTGAAAGGGTGGAAAACTATCATACAGGCTAACGGACCACAAAAAAAGGGCAGGAGCAGCCATTCTCATCTCAGACACAATAGATTTTAAATTAAATAAAGTAATAAAAGATAGGCAAGGACATTACATAATGATTAGAGGATCAATCAGCCAAGAAGACTTAACAATTATTAGCATCTATGCACCCAATGAGGGACCATCTAAATACATCAAGCACCTACTGAAAGAATTTCAAAAATACATCAATAGTAATACAATAATAGTGGGAGACTTCAATACCCCACTCTCACACTTAGACAGATCAACAAAGCAGAGAACCAATAAAGATACAAGAGAGTTGAATGAAGAGATTGACAGACTAGACCTCTTGGACATTTTCAGACTCCTCCACCCCAAAAAACTGGAATACACCTTCTTTTCAAATCCACATAACACATACTCAAGGATAGACCACATGTTAGGCCACAAAGACAGCATCAATAAATTCAAGAGCATTGAAATCATCCTAAGTATCTTCTCAGACCACAGTGGAGTAAAACTAACATTTAACAACAAACAGAAAATTATTAAAAGTCACAGAATTTGGAAACTAAACAACATGCTCCTTAAGAACCACTGGGTCAGAGACTCACTCAAGCAGTAAATTCAAATGTTCCTGGAAACTAATGAAAATGAAGACACAACCTATCGAAATATTTGGACACAGCTAAAGCAGTACTGAGAGGGAAACTTATAGCCATACAATCACATATTAAACACCAAGAAGAAGCTCAAATGAACGACCTTACTGCACACCTCAAGGACGTAGAGGAAGAGGAACAAAGGAACCCTAAAGCAACCAGAAGGACAGAAATCACTAAAGTTAGAGCAGAAATAAACAACATCGAAAATAAAAGAACCATACAAAAGATAAATGAAGCCAAATGTTGGTTCTTTGAAAGATTAAACAAAATTGACAAACCCCTACCCAAATTCACCAAACAAAAAAGAGAGAAGACTCAAATTAATAGAATTGTAAACGATGGAGGAGATATCACAACTGAAACCACAGAAATCCAGAGAATCCTGCAAAACTTCTATAAAGAACTATATGCCACCAGGCTAGAGAATCTGGAAGAAATGGAACAATTCCTAGAAACATAAGCCCTTCCAAAACTAAACCAAGAAGAACTACAAAATCTAAATGCACCAATCACAGACAAAGAAATTTAAACCGTTATTAAGAATCTCCCCAACAACAAAGTCCTGGACCAGATGGCTTCACAAACGAATTCTACAAAAATTTCAGGAAACAATTAATACCCACACTTCTTAAGCTATTCCATAAGATTGAAGAAACAGGGATACTTCCTTCCACCTTCTATGAAGCCAACATCACCCTGATACCAAAAGCTGATAGGGACAGAACAAAAAAGGAAAACTACAGACCAATATCTCTGATGAACATAGATGCCAAAATATTAAACACGATCTTGGCCAACCGGATACAGCAACACATCAAAAAGATTGTTCATCATGACCAAGTGGGATTCATCCCAGGAATGCAAGGCTGGTTCAACATCCATAAGTCAATCAATGTCATTCACCACATCAATAAAAGCAAAGCCAAAAACCACATGATTATCTCAATAGATGCAGAGAAAGCCTTTGACAAGATCCAACACCCATTCATGCTCAAAACTCTACAAAAAATGGGAATAGATGGGAAATTGCTCAAGATAGTGGAGTCTATATATAGCAAACCTACAGGCAACATCATACTCAATGGACAGAAGCTGAAAGCATTCCCCCTCAGATCGGGGACTAGACAGGGCTGTCCACTGTTACCGTTACTCTTCAACATAGTATTGGAAGTTCTTGCCATAGCAATCAGGCAAGAGAAAGAAATCAAAAATTACTGGAAGTTATTAGGCAATATAGCAAGGTATCAGGCTACAAAATCAATGTACAAAAGTCAGTGGCATTTCTTTATGCAAACACTAAATCTGAAGAAGAAGACATCCGGAAATCACTCCCATTTACTGTTTCAGCAAAATCAATCAAATACCTAGGAATAAAGTTGACCAAAGAAGTGAAAGACTTGTATGCTGAAAACTATGAGTTGCTACTCAAGGAAATAGAAACTGATACCAAGAAATGGAAAGATATCCCATGCTCATGGATTGGAAGAATAAATATCATCAAAATGAATATTCTCCCTAGAGCCATATACAAATTTAATGCAATACCCATCAAAGTTCCACCAAGCTTCTTTAAGAGAATAGAACAAACACTACAATCATTTATCTGGAACCTGAAAACACCTAGAATTGCCAAAACCATCTTGAGGAGAAGAAACAGAAATGGAGGCATCACACTCCCAGACCTTAAACTATATTATAAAACCATCATCATCAGAACAGCATGGTACTGGAACAAAAATAGGCACACAGACTAGTGGAACAGAATTGAAAGCCCAGAAATAAATCCCCACACCTATGGACATCTAATCTTTGATAAGGGGGCCCAAAAGATTAAATGGAAAAAGGAGGCTCTCTTCAATAAAGGGTGCTGGGAAAACTGGGTTGAAACATGCAGAAGAATGAAATTGAACCACTTTATCTCACCAGAAACAAAAATCAACTCCAAATGGATCAAAGACCTAGATGTCAGACCAGAAACAATCAAATACTTAGAGGAAAATATTGGTAAAACACTTTCCCACATACACCTCAAGGATATCTTTGATGAATCAAACCCAATTGCAAGGAATACTAAAGCAGAAACAAACCAATGGGACTACATCAAATTGAAAAGCTTCTGCACATCCAAAGAAACTATTAAACAAACAGAGAGACCCCTCACAGAATGGGAGAAGATCTTCACATGCCATACATTAGACAAGAAACTAATCACCAAAATATATAAAGAGCTCAGCAAACTTAGCCGCAAAAAAGCAAATGACCCCATCCAAAAAATGGGCAGAGGATATGAACAAAACATTCAGTACAGAGGAGATCCAAAAGGCTAACAAACATATGAAAAACTGCTCTAGGTCACTGATTGTCAGAGAAATGCAAATTAAGACAACACTGAGATACCACCTCACTCCTGTAAGAATGGCATACATCAAAAAGGACAGCAGCAACAAATGCTGGAGAGGATGTGGGGACAGAGGAACCCTTTTACATTGCTGGTGGGAATGTAAATTGGTACAGCCTCTGTGGCGAGCAGTCTGGAAAACTCTCAGAAGGCTAGACATGGACCTTCCATATGATCCAGTAATTCCTCTCCTGGGGTTATACCCCAAGGACGCTATAACTCCCAACCAAAAAGAGGTGTGTACTCCTATGTTCATAGCAGCACAATTCATAATAGCTAAAACCTGGAAGCAACCCAGGTGCCCAACAACAGATGAGTGGCTGAGAAAGCTGTGGTATATATACACAATGGAATACTATGCAGCCATCAGGAACAATGAACCCACTTTCTCTGACCCATCTTGGACAGAGCTAGAAGGAATTATGTTAAGTGAGCTAAGTCAGAAAGATAAAGATGAGTATGGGATGATCCCACTCATCAACAGCAGTTAACTAAGAAGATCTGAAAGGGAAACTAAAAGCAGGACCTGACCAAATTGTAAGTAGGGCACCAAAGTAAAAACCCTGTGGTGAGGGGTAGACATGCAGCTTGCTGGGACAGTGGGGGGTGGGAATGGGTGGGAGGGATGGGTTACAGTCTTTTGGTGGTGGGAATGGTGTTTATGTACACTCCTAGCAAAATGTAGACATATAAATCAGTAGTTAATTAATATGAGAGGGGGAAAATCAATTGTATGTCTCAAAGTTTTTCAAAACACAAACTGAATCTTTTTTAATATATAGGCTGTATATATAGTATTTGATATGCGGACTCTCTCAAAAGCCTAGACCAAGTAGATTAGAAGCATCCAATAGCACAGCTATATACAATATACTGGATACTGTACAGCAAACCATAACAAAAGGACTTTTCAAAGTTAACCCAATTAACAAATAATGTGATGATAACATTAACTATTGATTGTCTTTTTGAACCCTAAGACAGCAGGAACCTCACATCTCCACTATAGAGCCCATACTTCCCCCAGTCCTGGAACCCTTGGATAGGGCCCACTTTCCCGTATGCCTCTTCCAATCCATACCAAATAATATTACATCCGCCGATCACAACCTAACCAACGCAACGATTGCCACCTCAACATGCTTCACCTCAGACTGTGTCCAGAGACTTCACGTGTGGAATGACAACCCTTCAGCTTCATTACTCAGGTGAGACGTTTCCTTTTATAGTACACTCTAATTTCATCTCAGGTGGTTCACTTTCTAACAATGTCCCATAATCTAGATATACACCAGTTTCTGTGAGAGAGAGCTTATGTGCACATGTATCCATAAACTACTGCAAAATATATACCTGAAAGCAGAAGTACGCTAGAGTTTGCAGTGAGTACCTCCCTAACACTTCCTCTCCATTATTCCAAGCTTTGGGCCCATGATTGCTCAACAATTTGTTTGGCCTCGTATGTTAACTCTCTTTTCAATCACCAGGTTCCTGATGCCACCAGGATGCTGGCCAGGCTTCCCTGGATTGAAGACCCCACCAATGTGTCCTGGAGCTCAGCTTCCCCACAGACACACCCTACTAGGGAAAGAGAGAGGCAGACTGGGAGTATGGACTGACCAGTCAACGCCCATGTTCAGCGGGGAAGCAATTACAGAAGCCAGACCTTCTACCTTCTGCAACCCTCAATGACCCTGGGTCCATGCTCCCAGAGGGATAGAGAATGGGAAAGCTATCGGGGGTGGGGGTGAGATATGGAGTTGGGTGGTGGGAATTGTGTGGAGTTGTACCCCTCCTACCGTATGGTTTTGTTAATTAATCCTTTCTTAAATAAAAAAAAAAGAAGGGAGTGACTTGAAAAGATTTCGGTTTAACAACAAACATATTTTAAAATTTATTTTAATTTTACTAGTAACTCTATACTGACTTATACAACTATAACAGGGATAGAATTCTACACTGCTCCCACCACCAGTTTTCTATCCCTATCCTCTCCACTGGAAGCTCTAGTCGTTCTTAGGGTCACAGATATGGATTGACTTGTATTTCTGTAATTGTTGAAACACATATTTTTTACACAAATTTGGAAGATGAACTTATGGGAATGACAATGATAAGTAATACACAACAGCAGGGAAATTGACTGCGTGAATAATGCTAGAGTCGTGTTTTCAGTCTATCCTATCAACTTTCCCACTGAAACTTGAAGTCATTCTTATGTCGGGAGGTGGGGGGGGGGAAGCCTCATGCTATATATTACTAAGTTAAAAATATAAAATATAAACTATGTGTTGTATAGTGAAACATACTTATAGTTTCTAGTTACTTCTTCTGGTTTACAGGATGATTTGCAAAGCCATTTTCATTGGCTAGTAGGAGACTTGTGCATTTACAATTATGAATGATGCTTGTGTTTAAACAACTGTCCTTGTTTTTATCCAATTCAAATCTGCATTATTCTTTCTAACTCAGGAAAATTGAATTAGACTAAAAACCATGTTAACATATGTAATTAAATTTAATTATTTATTGAATAGAAAGAGAAATCAGAAGGGAAGGAAGAAGATAGAGAGGGACAGAGACAGAGAGATACCTGCACCACCACTGCCCTGCATGTGAAGTGTTCCCCCTGCATATGAGGACTGGGACTTGAACCGGGTCCTTGCATATTGTAATATCTGCACTTAAACCAGGTGTATCACCACCTGGTCTCAACATACATACATTTGCATGATAACCTTTCAAATATTTTACCTGAGTGATTTAATGCTTCTCATGAAACTGAACTTCTAATTCTTTAATGTAATTGTGATTTAACAACATTATTTTAATTATTATGGTAAAAAGGGAAAACCATAGGTTATTATTATTTTTATCCTCTTTGGAACTTTACAGCTCCAAACCAAGTTTTAGATAGAAAGAGAGAGACAGAGATACAGTAGCAGTGAAACTTTCCCCAGTGTCCTATGGACCAGTGACTTGAAAAAGGTATGGGTCTTCTCAACTGAACTGTCTTGCCAGAGGCATGGTTGTGGTGCACCAGGTTACACATATCACAGTGCTCAAGGACCCAGGTTCAAGCCCCTGGTCCCCACCAGCAGAGGAAAGCTTCATGAGTGGTGAAGCAGGGCTGTAGGTTATCTCTCAGTTTCTCTCCCTCTCTCTTCCTCTCTCTTCTCAATTTCTCTCTGTCTCTATCCAATAATAAATAAATAAAAATATTAAAAATATCTTGTCAGCTTATTAATTTTTTAAAGAAATTGTTTAATTAACTGATATGGAATGTGTTCCAAATATTATCAAACTTTAAAAAGAGAGACACTTTTATGAAAAATGGTGTGAAATAATGTGCTGAGAACAGACCAATTCTTTTTGTTACTTGAATATCATGACTCAGCACGATGGGGGAGGAGAAGGACTGAAGTGGATGGTGAGAACTATTATAGAGCAATAAGAAATTGTACACATGTGAAAACAGCTGTCTTGCAAGCTGTTGCTTGTCCAGTGAAATTATTTGAGAGAAAAAAATGGTTTAATTGAAAAAAAAGTATCTATTTGCTATAATTTTCAAAATTGATTTACTCAGAAGTGACCCCCTCCTATTTATGGATAGCCTTCAATACCAAGTAAATAGTATCTGAACAGTAGAAGATTCAGTATTTGTGTCCTTAATCTTTCAGGTGACGATGAATAAAGCAGACAGTGGAAGAGGCTTTTAACAAGTATTGTGTTTATGCTGACATGCCATCAGAGTGAGAGAATTAAAATATCTCAACCACCAAGTGACTAGAGAAATAGCTCACTGGGTAAGGAGCATGCCTTGTCATGTGCATGACGCATGTTCGAGTTCCAGTGTCACATGGGACTGATTCTGTGCTGTCTCTTCATCTCTCTCTGAATGTAAATGTTGGCTTGGGACAGGTGAAGTCATGCATGTGTAAGTTTCAGCCTCTATTATATACATATATGTATTTATGTGTATATATATACATGCATATACATATACATATGTATTTCTCTACTGAGACTAGGAATAGACATTTCCAATTTAGGTTAATCTAATGGCCATTCAATATATTATAAGTTAAGGGGCAGGAGAGACAGCATAATGCTTCTGCAGAAAAACTCTCATGCCTGAGGCTCCTAGGTCCCAGGTCCCAGGTTCAATCCCCTGTCCCACTATAAGCCAGAGCTGATCAGTACTCTGGACTCTCTCTCTCTCTCTCTCTCTCCTTCTCTCTCTCCTTCTTTCTCTCCCTCTCCCTCTCCCTTTATCTCCCTCTCTCTATTTATCTCTATCTCTCTGTTTCTCTCTCTCTCTGTTTCTCTCTCTCTCTTCTCTCTCTTTCTTCTTCTCTCTCTCCTCCCTCTCTCCCTCCCTCTCTCTGTCTCTCTCTCCCTCTTTCTCTCTCTGTTTCTCTCCTCTCTTTCTTATTGAAATAAAAAATAAAGCTACTATAGGTAAATGTATCATCATTTGGTACAGACAAAAGAGCTCACATGGAAAGTGCACTTGCTTTGACATACACAGAAGCAGGTTCTGGTCAGAAGGAAGCTTCATTGTTATGATGTATCCCTTTCTGTCTCTGTCTTTCTATCAGAAAAAAAAAGTTGGCCTGCAGAGGTATAAATGCAGTGAGAACAAAAACAAAGGTAGCACCATTTATTTGAGGGGAAATCTTTACTCCTTTGCAAAGATAATTTTATACCATTTTAATTTCATATTATTATGAAATTAAAGGTTTATTGAGACAAATTGCAAGATGTATCATTAAAAATGCCAGAAGAGTTGTTAATATCTCATTTGAAATGTAGATTTCATTTTTGAATTTTGCCTTAAACAGTTTGGCTTTATAGAGAGTTCTTGGTTGGCATAAGGAATGGTTCCAGGACAGATAATTCTCTGGCTATTGTAAGGGAATGATATTTTGAGTTGTATTTATTATTTTATCTTGTCCATTAAACATTTATGAGCTGGCTCTTTATCATCCGAAATGGCAAGGGAGCAAGAAAGATGAGCAGGAAAAAAAAAAGACACTGTGAGACCTCGTGGACACAGAATAGATAGGATCATGGGTACAGATTTTATCTCAGGATGTCTTAAATATGTCAGTGTATGCCCTCTTCAGACACACTCAGAAGCTTGGTGAAAAAAAAAAACAGAAGGAAATTAAAAGTATCAAATGAGGCATAAACTGTAGTGTGCGAACAAAAATGGAGAGCTTGTCTCAATCATCCATGCCCTTAATTTCTCCAAATTGCATTTCAGAAATGAACATTTCTATTAGAAGAAAAGAGAGGCCCTTGCGTATCATTATATTTCAATATCATGACAGTCATTCAAGGGAGTGGGTTTCTTTCATGTTTCCTAACAGTGACTTGCTCTTTGTCCTAGAGAAAGTGAAAGGCTTTTTGTTTCATCACTAACAAGAGAGAGAAATATCTAGGTAATATTCCTAAACAGGTGAGGGAAGTTTTGCATGGTGTTGAAATATTATTATTATTAGTTCTGTAATAGATAATTCAGCCTTGTAATTTGACATGCCATCTCCATGGCAATTTATCTCACCCCTATTGAGCTCCAGAACCACACACTCGCATATTCAAGTGACTACCATTTTGGATACTTAAACTTGATTTCACAATCTATCAATTCATGTACTCTTGGTAGCCCCCATACCATACTGATTCTTCTCCCAGTCTGCCTATTTTAGTGGAATATTTGCATATCTATCTAACTTATAAAGACAGAACATGAGAGTCATCACTGACTTGAACACCTCTCCCCAACACACAATGAGTCTATCAACAATTAAAATATCTCCCACCATTGGCTCCACAATGAATGAACATTCAAACATAAATTTCTGCTTTGCAAAAGGCTTTTTAAATATGTGGTCCATTTGTGCTAATTGCTGACTCTAAAATCTCTGTTCCAGACTATTCTTTTAAAAACACAATCATATTGTATTTGGACTAGATTCAAACCCTTCTAGGGCTTTGCATCACACATCTAAACATACTAAGTCCTTGTAAAGGACTTAACACTAAAATATATATAACTAGCAGTTAGAAAGACCTGTAAGGGATCTGATTAACTTGAGAGTAGGGCACCAAAGTAAAAACCCTGTGGTGAGGGGGAGGGTAGACATTTGGTTTCTCAGGGCAGTGGGGGGAGTGGGGGGTGGAGGGTGGGGATGGGTGGGTGGGATGGGACACAGTCTTTTGGTGGTGGGAATGGTGTTTATGTACACTCCTATTAAAGTGTAGTCATATTAACCACTATTCAATTAATATAAGAAGGGAAAATTGATCGTAGGTCTAGAACTTTTTAAAACACAGACTGAGTCTTTTTAATGCATAGGCTGAGTCTTTGATATGTTGACTCTCTCAAAAGCCTAGACCAGGGAGAACAGAAGCAACTGGTGGCACCGCTATATACAAGATGCTGGGTATTATACAGCAAACTCTAACAAAGGGACTTTTCAAAGTTAACCCAATTACCAAATAATGTGATGATAACAATAACTATCCATTGTCTTCCTGAACCCTAAGACAGCAGGAACCTCACATTTCCACTATAGAGCCTCTATTTCCCCCAGTCCTGGAACCTTAGGGTGGGGCCCACTTTCCTGCGTGCTTCTCTCAATTCATATCAAATAATATTGCATCTGCTGATCGCAACCTAATCAACAAAGTGTGCCACCTCAGCATGTTTCACTACAGACTGTGTCCAGAGACTTCAGGTGTGGAATGACAACCCTTCAGCTTCATTACTCGGGTGAGACCTTCCCTTTCATAGTATTCTCTAATTCCATCCCAGGTGTTCCACTCCCCAATAAAGTCCCCAAACCTAGATATAGTCCAGGTCCCCTGAGACAGAGAATATGTTCACACGTGCCCATAAACCAGGGAAAAATATATACCTGAAAGCAGAAGTACACAAGAGTCTGCAGAGAGTACCCCCCCAACACTTCATCGGCATTATTCCAACCTTTAGGTCCATGATTGTTCAACAATTTGTTTGGCTTTGTATGTTAACTCTCTTTTCAGCCACCAGGTTCTGGATGCCAGCATGATGCCGACCAGACTTCCCTGGACTGACGACCTCACCAATGTGTCCTGGAGCTCCAATTCCCCAGAGACCCACCCTACTAGGGAAAGAGAGAGGCAGGCTGGGAGTATGGATAGACCAGTCAACGTCCATGTTCAGTGGGGAAACAATTACAGAAGCCAGACCTTCCACCTTCTGCAACCCACAATGACCCTGGGTCCATGCTCCCAGAGGGATAGAGAATGGGAAAGCTATCAGGGGAGGGGATGGGATATGGAGACTGGGTGGTGGGAATTGTGTAGAGTTGTACCACTCCTGTCCTGTGGTTTTGTTAATGTCTCCTTTCTTAAATAAAAAAACAAACAAACAAGACAACAACAATAATAAAAAAAAGTCCTGTAAGATCTATAAGATATTTCCTGACTTGGTACTGATACTTTATAAATTTGATCTCTACCCTCTTCTTTGCTCAATGTGCCTTAACTACATCAAAACTTAGAGACTTTTAAAGAAGTTGAGCAAATTATATCCAGGACTTGTGTGTTCATGGACTTATTTGCTGGGAAAACTCTTCTATCCAGTCTAAAATAAACTCATCATTTATTTTAGTACATCTCCAATTTTGTCAATATCACCTTATTAAGGAGACTTTCCTAACTCCTGTCCATAGCATCCACCCATATACTCTTTTCCCACATTTTTCTTTCATGTTTATTCAGAGAGAGACAGAGATAGAGTTAGAGACAGAAGGATAGAGGGAGAGAGAGAGACAGACAGACAAACACCAGGGTACCACTAAGTCATTTCATGCAGTGTTGTGGCCAGACACAAAGCTTTTTTTAAAAAAAAATTTGCCTGTGGGGTTGTTGCTAGGGCTTGATGTCTGCACTAGAATCTGTTGCTCCTGGTGGACATCTTTATCCCAATTTTGTTGTTGCTGCTGCTGCTGTTGTTGGGTAGGACAGAGAAAAATTGAGAGAGGAGGGGAAAGATAGAGGGGAGGGAGAAAGATAGACACCTGCAGACCTGCTTTACTACTTGTGAAGTGATTATCCGCATTCAGGGAGCTGTGGGTTTGAACTGGGGTCCTTGTGCTTTGTACTATGTGTGCTTAACCTGGTGCACTACCACCCAGCCCCAGGACACGAGGCTTTTACACAGGCAAAGTATGAGTTCTGCCACCGAGTCTCTTCCCTGGTTCCTCTTTCATATTTTTCTTATGTATATTTTGCTTGTCTTTGTGATTGCTTAATTATTTTGCCTCTCTCCACTAGACTGTAATCTCCCCAAATCTGTGATATTGTGCTCTTTTTCATTTTTTTTCTTTTTCTTTATATCCAGAGCTGTAACACTACCTGGTAAAGATTAGTTATTACTCCATAAAAAACAAAGGCAATTGTATGGCAGGGAAAAAACTAGATAATAACTATCTTATTTCTTTTAAGGATTTGTGACTCTTATATAAAAAAAGGAAAAAAAAACAGGAAAATATTTTGAATATTGGACTTGTTTCTCCTTTTACTACCTCAAAACAATCTCTTATAAAGTGCTATTTAAGAAAGATTTTGAAAAGTTGTCTATGGCCTTAACATGCCATTAAATTTATGATAATACTCAGGGAATTATTATATTGCTTTAAAGATTTTATTACTATTCTGATTATTTTAAATTATATCAGAATGTTTCTTTGCATGATATTATCTGTCTTTCTATACATAATTTTCCTAGTTTTAGAGAGGATATAAAGTGAGATGAGAAAAATGTTCAATGTTAAATAAAAGCAGGTGAGAAGGGGAAAATATTTTCTAGGCAAAAGACATAGCCAAATAAAGTTTAATAAATTATATTTATAAAAATAACTTGCTGCTGTAAACTGTTAACCCCCCAATAAAGAAATAAAAAGAAGACACTTTGTATCCATGCTAAAAAAAAAAACAAAACAAAAAAACAAACAAGCAAACAAAAACCCTGCTGCAAGGCCAGGCTATGGCTCACATGATTAAGCGCACACACTACAGTGTGCAAAGACTTGGATTCAAGTCCCTGGTCCCCACTAGTAGGTGGAAAGCTTTATAAGTGTTAAAGCAGTGCTGCAGGCATCTCTCTGTCTCTCTCCCTTTCTCTTTTTTAAGTTTATTTTTTATTAGTGATTTAATACTGATTTACAAAAATGCAAGATAGCAGGGCTACAACTCCACACCATCCCAGCCTCCAGACTTCTCAATCTCTAGTCCCTCCTTTGTAAACTATAGCAGTTCGCCCAAGGTTGCAGATATGGGTTAACTATTACTTGTATAAATAACTCTATATTTGTATAGATGTTACCCCTTTTTTCCCATGGTCCCTTCTTCCTTTCCAAGTCACACATACACCTGTTACTACATCCAAATATCCCTCCCTTTTCCCTCTGTCTCTAGGTCCTGATGAAGTTGGAGTTCAGAGCCCTCTGTTTATCTTTCTCTATCATTTCTCCTCCACTGGGAGTATGGATCAAAATTATTTTGAGGGTGCAGAGGGCGGGAGTTATGGCTTCTGTAATTGCTTTTCTCTACTTGACATGGACTTTGCCAGGTTGATCCATATCTCCAGCCTGTTTCTATCTTTTCCTAAAGGGGTAGGGCTCTGGAGAGGTGAGGGTCCAGGATACACTGGTGAGGTCTTCTTCCCAGGGAAGTCAGGTTGGAATCATGATAACATCTGCAACTTAGTGGCTGAAAGATGGCAAGATGCAAAGTAGGACAAAAATGATTAATGAGCAGGAAACAAAAAGGGAGTAGAGAAGATGAGAATGGGATCTTAGCATGGAAAGAAGTAAGGAAGTCCATTTAAGGCATGCTTCTAGGGCACCATGACTATTGTAGTTTTTTGCTTGAACTTGACAGCTAACACAGAGTTGGACAGAAATATTGCCTGAGAAGATAGTGTCAGAGAAAAGGAAAGGGCTAGAATGTTGGACTAGGGCAGAAAGTATCATCATTCTTAAAAAAAAGTGAATAAAATTAACTGTTTACCCCATCCGTCTGACCCAGGATATATATATATATATATATATATATATGTATGTATGTATGTATGTATGTATGTATGTATGTATGTATGTATATCACAAAATCCTGTGTAACCTCTGAGTCCCTGTTCTTGGTCACAGCTGGCAACATTGCAGGCTGCACTCATTTCAGGACCAGTCTTCCTCCAGTGGCAGGGCAGGATGACCCAACCTCCCTTTGGAAACTGGAGCAGTCCCTACCATTGCTGCTCTATACTGAGGGCAAGATCCTGGGAAATCCCACAAAAAGGGCTTATGGTGGCATTCCTGATAGAAAGGACTAGTGATGGTGCAGAGAGGGGTCTATTAGAGGTCTAGGCCCATCATAGTTGTGTGGGCCTAGGGCCCACAATTGATGGGATGATGTGAAATTGACTAAACAGGCCATTATTAAGTGAACCAGTCTTTTGTGCTTATTCAACTTTTGTAGTCCTCTCTATCTTAGACTTTCTCCCAGTAGTTTAAACATTGTCATCTGTTTTTCCCAAACAGAATTAGGCTTTAGGAATCTGTCTTCTGAGCCTTTTTCTGCTAGATTGCCAAGCTAATTTGGTATAAACTGATTGATTAGAGACTTTATAATGTCTTTTTGAGGCACTTCGACTTATTCTAGACTTATTAGGTCTAAGTCTTCATCACTTTTACTTTGAGATATATAATTTCTCCTTGCCTTTGAATACACATAGACCTGTACCCAGTACCCTAAACCCCACCCTGTATCTAGTATCTGCGAGTTTGTTAGAAGATGTGCCCTCTAATTTGGCATTAGGTTGTGCCATGTGTTAGGAAAGATCTCACCAGATTTGTCTCTCTCCCTCTCTGTCTTCCCTCCCCTCTCAATTTCTATCTCTATCCAATAAATAAAATAAAATAAAAATAACTAGCTGCCAGTGGAAGGTTAATTAACTCTAAACTTTCTAATAGTCGGAGTGCAAAAGGGGAAACTATACCACCACTTCATAAGATGAAAGGATGGCATCTGAGAGCTGAGTGCTGCAGCCCTGGTTAGAGCACACATATTACCAGAGATAACCCTGGTGGCAATAAATAAATAAATATGGTAATGTGTGGTTTATTTCACTTTAAGAAATAAATCATATTAAATCAATTATAATCTTATACCAGAGAGAACAGAGGCAACTAGCTAAGTCACCATATTCGATAGAGCTCTACGTAAATAGCATTAAATGACAAAAATCATGGTGAGAACTTGTACGATGCAGCAAATACTCACAATGGGACTTTCAAGTCAACCAAATTTCCAAATAACTTAGTTGTAGTAATAACTATCTATTGCCTTCTTAAACCCTAAGACAGCAGGAACCCTCCCCATTCTTTATAAAACCCGTATTTCTCCCATTTCTGGAACCTCTGACGTGTGGCTAGTTTTTCAACAGGCTTCTCTCAACCTGATACCAGTTGATACTCCGTCTGCTGATCTCAACACAATCAGTGCAACTGGTACCACCTCTACATGTTTCACTTCGGACGGTGTCCACAGACAACAGGCATGCCATGTCAACCCATCAGCTCCAGTACTCTGGTGAGATCGTTCCTACCTCATAGGATTTCTTAATTCCATTTTGGGTAGTGCACTTGCTAACAAAGGTGAAGCATCCCCTCTGCAGGTGGAGAACCAGGGGCCTCGACCCTGGGTCCTTGCGTGAGTCCTAACCCTTTGTACTATATGCGCTTAACTGGGTGCTCTACTGCCCAGTCCCCTTGAATCTCTTTCTCTACCTATGGAATAAATAAAAATAAGTCTTAGAAGTAAAAATTAACTTTTTAAAAATATATATATATATATATGTGACTATCACATTACTCAGTCCCCTAAGTGCCCTGGTACAAGAATCCTAAAAACCTAGGCCTTCTTCCCGTTATCTCTTCCTCACCTGTCCCTCTCCCCACCTCTTTCCCACACAGTTTTCATATCTTCCTTCATTTTATTAGCTTCCTCATAGTCTGAAACACCCTTTTCTAATTCCTGCTCACAATGTTACATCATCCTTGCTGACTTCTCTCACCCAACCTTTTTCTAGGCTATGTTTATTTCTCATCCCAGTCTGTAAGGACTGTGCTGTTGATGTTTTTTTTTTTTTTTTTTTTTTACTTCATTGTCATACCAATATTTTTTTTAAATGGGAATCTGTTGAAAGAGCGAGGGACTTTATAACATTGAGATGACCAGGGGCAGAGCAAAGATGGTGACTTGGAGACAACACCTGGTGGTGTGAGCTCCAAAAAGACACAGCTTATGACCTGGGATTATATGGAGAGGGTAGGATCTGGGCCTTCGGTGGAAAGGTTGAATAAAGGGTGGTCAGGGTAACACCAAAAAAGAGTCCGATAACCCACTTGGGCTGGCAAACAGAGGCCAAAAGAACAAAGAAAGGAAAATCTTTGGTAGGAGTTGGGCGGTAGCGCAGCGGGTTAAGCACACGTGGCGCAAAGTGCAAGGACTGGCAGAAGGATCCTGGTTTGAGTCCCCGGCTCCTCACCTGCAGGGAAGTCACTTCGCAAGGTGAAGCAGGTCTGCAGGTGTCTACTTTCTCTCCCCCTCTCTGTCTTCCCCTCCTCTCTCCATTTCTCTCTGTCCTATCCAACAATGATTACATCAATAATAACTACAACAATAAAAATACAAGGGCAACAAAAGGAAAATTTTGGGCTTGACTATTTCTGAGCATTGAGATGACCATGGAATTCTGGGAGGTATATCTACATCTCTCTCTGTATAAATGTAGTTACACAAACATCTTCAACCCTACACACTGATCAAGCATAGGGATTGCTATGAAAGCCACTCTCTTTCAACATGACAGATTTTTTTCCCCTCCAAGTTACATTACTATTTTGACAGTAATCTGATTTGGAGCAACAACATAAGTCACAGTTAAAAGTGTCAGGGTTTGGAACCTGAATTCCTTTTTTTTTTTTTTTTTTTGATCTGTGTGCACCTTTACTCATAGTAGTGCAATTAATAATTAATTACAAACTATTGTATTTACTGTCAACTGTAAAACATTAATCCCCAATAAAGAAATTAAAAATAATAATAAATAATTAGTAAATTATAAGCCTAAACTTGGAACAATTCAGATGTCCAACAATAGATGAGTAGCTAAAAATGATGTGGTATATATATGGAATACTACTCAGTTGTTGTGGGGAAGGGCCCCCACTATCTGGGAAGTCCAAACCATTATTTCCATGAGAGTCTGAGCTGGTTGACCCCGAGCCCTTTCCTTCTCAGGAAAGGTGGTAGGCAGGTTCTTGCCTGATCTTGTGGACTTATGATGGATGGGCTTTTTCATACTGGGAAGCTTCCTGCACATGCTTCCTCATTCCCTTTGAACAAAGGCCATGCTGTGTATGGTCAACCAAAACCCACCACAAATATTCTGGCTTTGCTCAACTGTCCCCTTCCCCCCCCCCATCCTGAGGTGCTCATAATTCATCCTTAGAGAAAAAAGCCTACCTGTGTATTGGGAGCTGGCACAGTGGCTAGAAGGCTGGACTTAGAAACTCAACAACTGGACTCCTAAGCTCAACAACTATTTAACCTTATGACTCTAGAATAGTTACCTAACGACTCATTTAGAAAATGGTGTTATTGTTAGCATCTTCTTCCTATGGTTGCTAGGAGGGTTCAAGTGGTTAATGAGCACACATAGGCACTTAGAATATGAATTATGGTACACATAGGTACTAGCTCCTTGAATCAGAGAACCAGGAGAACTTTACCATGTTAAAAATCAATGGGCTAGGGTTAGGGCTAGGGTTAGGGTTAGGGTTTAGGGTTAGTGAATACTAACCCTAAATTATGTGAATACTAGAATTATGTGAATACTAGACATTAAAGAGGGCTTGAGTATCATGTGAATGTTAAGACGTTTTGATCTCATAATCAAGATCTATACTTGTGTTTCTTAGAAAATGGTGACTCGGTTCCATTCTCAAAATGTTGGCAGATATTAATCTTAGCAGTTTTTAGGGAGAGATAATTATGATTTTAAGTTAAGTTTTCATATGCTTTATAAAACACTTCGTGCTTTGTCTCCACAAAAATTGTAGTGTTCTCTTTCCTGTGTCATAATGAAACAAGCAAATGGGGCAGGTGGTGGTGCACCTGGTTTGGCACACATGTTACAATGCACAAGGACGCAGGTTCAAGCCCCCCATCCCCAGCTGGAGTGGGAAAGCTTTGTGAGTGGTGAAGCAGTGCTGCAGATGTCTTTCTGTCTCTTTACCTCTCTATCACCCTCATCCCTCTCAATTTGGCTGTCACTATCCAATAAATAAAGATAATGCAAAAAATTAAAAAAATTAGAAACTAGCATATAATGATTAAATATTTACGCACTAAAATTTTAACTTTAGATAAAGATAACTTTGAAAGCTCACAAAGATATTTAAATAATATTTATTCAAGAATATGTAGAGTTCAAGAATCAAGTGGTTGTATGTCACATTTGTGTCACCATTCCAACACGAACATTGCTGGACACAGGGAGTTAATTTGGAGCCAATTATTGTTTGTGTGAGAACTGAAAGTGGAGCTAATGGAGATAGTGAACCCATAAGTCAACTTCAGAAAGTTTAAATGCCATTCAAAATAAGATGGTGGTGTGAGAGAAAATGATTGGCTACTGGAAAGACAACCTCACCAATGTGTCCTGGAGCCACCCCTCCCCAGAGCCCTCCCCTACTAGGGCAAGATAGAAACAGGCTGGGATTATATATCAACCTACCAAAGCCCATGTCCAGCAGAGAAGCAATTACCAGAGAAGCCAAACCTCCCACCTTCTGCAACCCATAAAGAATTTTGGCCCGTAATCCTAGTGGGGGGAGAAATGATAGAGGAAGAAGACCAGAGGGGCTCTGAACTCTAACTTCATTGGGACCTGGAGAGAGAAGAGGGAAAAAGGAGGGACATTTGGATGTAGTAAGATGTGTATGTGTGACTTGGAAAAGAATAGAAAATGAGATCTTAAAAATGAGCAAATAGGGAGTCGGGAAGTAGCACAGCGGGTTAAGCGCATGTGATGCAAAGCGCAAGGACCCGCAGAAGGATCCCGATTTGAGCCCCCTGGCCTCCCACCTGTAGGGGAGTCGCTTCACAGGTGGTGAAGCAGGTCTGCAGGTGTCTATCTTTCTCCCCCTCTCTGTCTTCCCCTCCTCTCTCCATTTCTCTCTGTCCTATCCAACAACGACGACATCAATAACAATAATAACTACAACAACAATGAAAAACAACAAGGGCAACAAAAAGGGAAAATAAATAAACATAAAACAAAATAAAATAAAAATCAGAAAAAAAGAGCAAATCTATACAAATCTAGACAGATAGTTGTACAAATAATAATTAACCCATATCTGCAACCTTGAGAGAACTACTGCAGCTTACAATGGAGAGACTGGGGATACAGATCTCTTGTTAGTGGGAATTGTGCAGAGTTGTATCATTATTATCTTGTAATTTTGAAAATCAACATTAAATACTAATAAAGAAAATAAAATAGTAATAATAAAAAAGAAAATGATTGGAGGTCAGACAACCACTCTCTGAGGAGGTGATACTGACTGGAAACAGGACAGAGAGAAACAAAATGAACTATTTAGCAAGTTCCTAGAATTAGTTCATTTCAAACAGTAGAACAGCAGAAAAAATATACCCAATGGGGGGCAAACAGTACTGGCAGCTGTGAAGAACTGTACATATATAAGGATGGGGTGTGACAGTGTAGTAACTGAAGGGAAGAGTGATCAATGCAAAGAAGATATTAGTGGTCAGTTCATGACCCAGAGTGTGAATTTTTTCCTAAGGTTAAATGAATAGTCATTGGATGACTTTAAGAGTGACTGGTGGTGGTGCTCCTTGTAGAGTGTACATGTTATCATGCACAAAGACCCAGGTTCAAGTCCCCACTTCCCATCTGCAGAGGGCAAGCTTCACCAGAGGTAAAGAAATACTGCATGTGCCTCTCTGTCTCTCTCCTTCTCTATTGCACTTTCCTTAGAGGGCTCTGAACTCCAACTCCATCAGGACCCAGAGAGATAAGAAAAAAAAGGGAGGGACATTTGGATATAGTGATAGGTGTATGTGACTTGAAAAAGAAGAGAAGATGGGACCATGGAAAACAAATGGGCAAGTATATACAGAAAAAGTATATATATACAAATAGTTGTAGAAATAATAGTTAAGCCATATATGCAACCTTGGAAGAACTTCTGTAGCTTTCAGTCAAGGAAATGGGGATTCAGAACTCTGGTTGGTGGTGGGAACGGTGCAGTTATCCCTCTGTCACCTTGGAATTTTGTCAATCAATATTAAATCATTAATAAAATAAAAATATATTAGTTGGATTATATTTTAGAAGCAGTGTCATAATAATACTAATGTACTTGTGTATTGAACAGACACATAATAGGGCTTGCTAATTGCAAGAAATTGCAACAAATGTCTCACAATACTACTAGAGTTTACCTACTCTCTCAAAAGTTATTTTTGTAACCACAAGTCAATGATTCCCCACACCGTCATAATCACTGTGCTTCTTATAGATGAGTTTTTTTTTTTAAACATCTAAATCACGAAAGACTTAAACACACACACACACACACACACACACACACACGCTCATCAAAAGATGGGATAAAAGTTGCATCAAATTTGGGGCAATATGATATATTTCAGTTTCTTTGTATTTCTCTGAATAGCTAGTCATTCCTAAACTGTATGAGTATAACATCTCAGCCCAATGTAGAAAGCTTTAACTATAGAGACTCAATGGCTCAAGCAGTTGTTTAAGTGAACTCCTGAATGTACTTCTGAAAAGAAATTGCAGTGGGATGGCAATTTGCAAGTCAAATCTTTTATTCACATTTGACTTGAATGTGTACCTGTGTGTGAAAGAGAGTTTAAGTGGATATAATAACAGCTTCAAGAAGGAGCAACATTCTACTATTTACACTTTATACTTTGAATGGCATTAGAGGATCCCTTCAATTGTGTGAGACGTGACAACTATAAATCAGAGAAACATTTCATGCTTGCAATCTTATCTTTTACATTATTTAAGCTGATCATTTTCACACAGAGCTGGAGGAGGCTGGCAGTCAGCACAAACTTTCCATTTACAATAATGTGACCTTTTCCTTATTTCTAAATCTCTTGGCTCCTCAAGTTTTGAGCCCTGACTGTTCTGTTAGGAGTGAAGTTCAATAGACAAAGAGGTATAGCATCAATGATTATAGATACAAGGAGTGTCCTTTTCTCTAGTGATAGGTAATGAGATAGCAACTTCTAGAGATTATTTTTTATTGGCCTCTAGGGTTATTGCTGGGGCTCAGTGCCTGTACTACGAATTCACTGCTCCTGGAGGCCATTATTTTCCCTTCTTTCTTTTTAATTGGGTAGGACACATAGAAATTGAGAGTGGAGGGGGAGATAAAGAGGGAGAGAGAAAGATAGTCACCTGCAGACCTGCTTCATCACTTGTGAGGTGACCCCCCTGCAGGTGGGGAACCAGGGGTCTGAACCTGGATCCTTACACTGGTCTTTGCACTTTACACTAGGTGGAGATTCTTATTTAATTTGTGAGGTTAGACCTTTTTTTAAGTGAAATTTTTATTAAGTTCAACTCAATTCATCTAAATTACCTACAGTTATGTAATCACTGAAAGTGCCTTCCATCTCTACATCATTAGTTCTTATATACTAACTATGGAAGTTGCTACCATTCTATTTATTGCTCAATTAAGCAAACAATTCATGTGGCGTTAACATGAAAATATTAACAAATTGTGGACCTAGTGTTTCCAGTAGGCCTCTTTATTATTATTAACAATAATAATAATAATAATAATAATAATAAAAACCTTGAAATCAACAGTGATCGCAATAAAAACAACAACAAAAAGGCTGTGATAAAAAAAATAAAAAGCAACAACATCTGAGGAACTTTGGTAGACAAAACAAGAAAATTATAAACAGCGGTCTTGACCAACCAAGCAAGTATTGCACTTGATGACTCAATCTGTTTCACTGGAATAAAGAATAATGATAGAATTTTCGTCATCAGCTCAGAAAGCACAATAAAGGGACATAACCAAGAACATTTTCAGAAGCACCATACATAATGAACTCAAAACCTTTGTAAATGAGAATGTCTTTACCCCATGATTTATGTGTTCTAGCAGGGAGAAACAATCAAGTAAAATTCAGGTGGTAAATAAATGCGGAGTTTATGAACTGCTTGCATACCGCGAATATCACTTTATAGTAAAAATGATGTATACATCCACTGTTTTAAAATATGAATCAGATCTACTTACGTCTTTTTTCTGAAAAAAATTAAAGCTCTTTGTCATATCCCATGCTATGTGTATAAAAAATTAAGGAAACCAACATTTTATTGCCAGTTTTATGAACAGAATGTCTGAAGGATAGGAGAATTATAGAACTTTTTCGCTGGTTCTTAGTGAAACAGAAACAACAATAATAACAACAACAACAACAAAATGGCATTGAATTTTGGTTCTCAGGTTATAGTCTTAGTCTATAGTTCTGCTGTATGTATACCTTTATATAAGAGGGAGGAATGTCTTCCTTCTCCCTTCCTTCCTTCCTTCCTTCCTTCCTTCCTTCCTTCCTTCCTTCCTTCCATCTTTTGACTCTTTTCCATTTCTGTTCTTCCTTCCGTCTTTTTCCCTCCTTCACTTCTTCCCTCCTTCCTTCCTCTTTCTTTTTTTTTTTTTTAATAATCTTTATTTATTTATTGGGTAGAGACAGCCCAAAATCAAGAGGGATGGGGGGGGATAGAGAGGAAGAGAAGCAGAGAGACACTTGCAGCACTGCTTCACCTCTCGCAAAGCTTTCCCCCTGCAGGTGGGGACCGGGGACTCAAACCTGGGTCCTTCCTCTTTCTTTTGACTGATTTCCATTTCTGTTATTCCTTCCATCTTTCTTCCTCCCACCCTCCCCTCTCTTTCCTTCTTTCCTCTGTCTTTTGACTCTTTTCCATTTCTTTCCTTCTGCCTATCTCCTTTTCTCTCTTTCTTTCTTTCTTTCTTTCTTTCTTTCTTTCTTTCTTTCTTTCTTTCTTTCTTTCTATCCTTTACCTCCCCCCTCCATTTCTTTCTTTCTTTTTGATAAAACAGAAATAAATTGAAAGGGGAGGGGTTATAGAGAGGGAAAGAGAAATAAAGACACCTGCAACTCTACCTTACCACTCATGAAGCTTTGCTCCTGAAGGTGGGGGCTAAGGGCTTGAGCTCAGGTCATTACATACAGTGTTGTGTACACTCCCCTGGTTCCTCCCTCCCGCCAGACTCCTTTCCTTCCAAATTTCTTCTCTCCTATGTTCCCTTTCATAATCTCTTTCATCATTTTCCTTTCTTCTCCTTTTGTGTCTGACAAACTTATGTGGAGCATCTTTAATAGCTCATATGGAACATCAGTTGGCAGAAACATGCAATGATGAAACTAAAATTTATATATCACTTATGCATGATATAGACTCAACAATTTTTTAAGCCAATAGGACATGGCTGTGTGCAAGACAATTGCTACCACATCTAGTGTTATCACTGTAAGCTATATGAGGCCTGTGACTCTATGGCTACATTTAACAGCGGATCCTGATCTAAACCTGTGAAGAAGCCTGGGGAGGGTAGAGGGGTAGACAAAAAGCAGAGGTCACTGTGGACTTCGATCTCAGACTAACAGGAACTCAGAGGTTACACAGGATCCTGTGATAAATATGAATAGATATGGGTCCAAGGTCAGATAGATGGAGTTAATAGTGGTATTTATATACTTTGCTCATATTTGGGAGTTACTCTCTGCCCTAATCCAGCTTGCTAGTCCTATTCTCAACTCTGACACCATCTCCCCAGACAATACTTTTAGTCAACCTGCATGCATGTCAGCTATCAGGCTCAGGCAAAAATCAGTAAAGTCGTGGGCCCCTTGGCACATACCTAAAATGGACTTCCTAGCTTCTTCCCACTCAAAGAAAGACCCATAATTTAATCTGTTCTATTCCTAAATTTGGGTTCCTATTTACTGAATAATTTGTCCTCCTTTATATCTTACTGCTTTTCAGCCACCAAGTTGCAGACAATACCATTTGCCAATCTGACTTCCCTGGGCAGAGGACCTCACTAATGTGTCCTGGAACCTCACCTCTCCAGATCCCTGTCCTAAATAGAGAAAGATATGAACAGACTGGGGGTATGGATCCACCTGCCATTGCCCATGTACAGTGGAGAAGCAATTACAGAAGCCTGACCTCCCACCTTCTTCACCCTATAATGATCCTGGGTCCATGCTCCCAGAGGCATAAAAAATAGTAAAGCTTACAGTGGAGGGGATGGGACACAGAACTCTGGTGGTAGGAACTGTGTGGAATTACACTCCTGTTATCTTACAATCTTATTAATCATTAATCAAAAAAAGAAACAAAAAAGGAGAGGTTAAATGTGAGGGATAATTGTCAATTTAGGTTAGGAGTAGCTGGGACGGAAAAGTACTGTAGGCATGGAAAGGAATATATAGTAAAGCCCTCTTATACAGAATAGGCAGAAGAATATCAGCCAGAACTCTAAAGAACCAATCTTTTGTTTCTATCTCTCTCTTTTTTTTTTTTTGCTGAATTTCTTCTATTGATTTAATAATGATCAACAAGACATAGGATAAGAGGGGTACAGTTCCACATAATTCCCACCACTAGAGTGGGAATGACTCATGGTGGCCATTTTTCCTATTTTATTGGATAAGATAGAGAGAAATCGAGAGAGACTGAGAGAGAGAAGGGGGAGGTAGAGAGGGAGAGAAAAAAGCAGGCAACTACAGACCTGCTTCAGCCCTTGTGAAGCATTCCCCTGTGAGCGGGGGCTTGAACCTGGATCCTTGTGTGAATTCTTGAGCAGGTCCTTGCACTTAGAACTATGTGCTCTTAGCTGGGTGCACTACTGTTGGTATGCATGAGACCCCTTCTGTTTCATTTGGTTTAAATCCCCCCTGCTTAACACTATTCTATTTACATAACCACTTCATTCTATTTACATAACCGCTGTTAACAAGCACCTCCCTCCAGGGCATTGGTTCAATCCCCACTGTTTCATGATATGTTTTTGCTCCACCCCCCCTCCTTGTCACACTCTGATCCCTTCTTTGTCACACCCTGATTTTCACCAGTCACTTTTCTCTCTACCCTCTCTATGTCACATCCTGTTTCCACCCTACTTGGGAAGTATATATAAAGACAGCATTGTGAGTTTTAGAGTACTTTACCTTGAGTTTAGCTTAGCTCATCTTAGATTGTGCTGCGTCCTGCATGAATAAAGAGATACTGCCTACAGCTCAACCATGAGTCCCTGATCGTCTGTTACCCACTTGTGAAGCCAGCCCGGCGAAAACAACATAACCCGTTGAAAACAACACACTACCACTTGACCCTGTTGATTAATTTTTTTTATAAATAATTTTTCTTTAATGTTTCTTATTTACTTATTTTTTAAAAAACATTTTAGAGACAGAGTTGGAGGAGGCAATCCATCAATGTTTCCTTCAATGTAGTGAAGGCTAGTCTTGAACTTGGGTCACACCCATGACATAACAGCACTCTCACCAAGTGAGCTGTCTGTCTGCCACTTATCTATTTATTTGTAAGACATTTATTTATTTGTCTATTCATTTTTATGAAGCTGTTGTCTTGTGGATGCACTGTTGTACTGCTCTTGTCCACTTTTACATTCCAATAGACAGAAAGTTAGGAACTATGATAGAGACAGAATGGAGAGATACTGCTTTAAAGAACACCAGCTACTTCTTTTTTTAGTTTTATTTTAATGAGAGAGAAAGATATAGAGAGGAAAACACAGAAAGACCAGAGCACTGCTCAGCTCTCATTGATGGTGCTGCTGGGAATTGAACCTGGGACCTCAGAACTTCAGGCATGAAAGTCTTTTGCAGAACCACTATGCTACTATGCTATCTCCCCAGTTTTTTTTTTTTCTGCCTCTATTGTTATCGCTGGGACTCGGTGCTGACAGTACAAATCCACTGCTCCCGGAGGCCATTTTTTCCTCATTTTTATTGGATAGGACAGAGAAAAATTGGGAGAGGAGGGGGAGATAGAGAGGGGGAGAGAGAGATACCTGTAGACCTGCTTCACTGCTTGTGAAGTGATGCCCTTGCAGGTAGGGATACAGGGGCTGGAACCTGGATCCTTGTGCTTAGTACTAGGTGCACTTAACTGGGTGCACCCCCCAGCTTTAAAAAAAAAATTAGAAACAGAGAGAAATTAATAAGGGTGGGAGAGAGACCTGCAGCCCTGTTTCACCACTCGTCAATCTTCCGGCCTGCAGGTGGGGACCAGGGGTTTGAACCTGGGTCTTCGTGCACTGTAATGTGCGTACTTAACCAGATGTGCCACTGCCTGAATGGATACCAGCAAAAATCTAGTAGTTATGGAATTATTCCTTTATCTCATAAGCATGGAAGTCACAAATTGTTGAAGCAAGACAAAATAATTTAGTTTTCTGACATACAAAATCAGCAATATATTGTCCACTTGGTCGATTCCAAATTATATTCCTCCATGAGGATAATTTCTGGAACCATCCGTTCCACCCCGGTTCCATGGCTGCCAGTTCTTAGCAACATCGCCCCACCAGATATTCGTTGGGATGCGGCATCATCTAAGTTCATTTCCCACGTCTACGCTCCACCGGACCTGCCAATATACACGGATATCTTCGCCCACCTTGTCCAACGCTTGACGTCTCGTCACCCAATCTGGTCCCCTACGCCTACACTGAACTTCTCTGTTCCAGTCTCTTGGAAACAGAGCTGGCAGTCAGCTGAGGTAAAGAACAAACACCTCATCACAGACCCCTGCAAGCGTCAACCCGGCTTTGACCTGGCACGTTATGATTGGGCCCTCCTCAATCGCTATCGAACAGGCCATGGCTGGTGCGCCGCTATGTTCCATCGCTGGGGAGCCAGAGACGACCCGAACTGCCCCTGCGGCTACAGACAGACTATGACCCACATAGTCAACGACTGCCACCTCTCCAGATTCAAAGGAGGTCTCGAAACTTTACATCAGGCTCAACCTGACGCTGTTGACTGGCTACGGAAGAAGGGCAAACGCTAGAAGAAGAAGCAATATATTTATTTTAGAAAAGGATCATCATGTTTTTTGTAGCATCTGATTATGAAGAGGAAAATCAAAGAGGACTAAACAGAGTGAAATCCAATAACAACATCCAAAATTAAAAAGGGTACTTATGAATGAAAGGAGCAAGATATATTGAAATATTTAGGTGGTATATAATTTATTGAAGAGATGATAAAATCAAGGTGCTTTGGACAGAAGCAAGAGCACAGGACTTGCAAACCTACTGTCAGAGGGCCCACGCTTAGTCGTTAGCACCGCCACATGCCAGAGTTGAACAGGGTTCCGGTTTCCCTTTCCTTCACATTCACTCTCATAAAATACTAAATCATGGGAATCAGGCGGTAGCGCAGCAGGTTAAGCGCACGTGGTGCAAAGCGCAAGGACGGGAGTAAGGACCCTGGTTCGAGCCCAACGGCTCCCCACCTGCAGGGGAGTCACTCCACAGGCGGTGAAGCAGGTCTGCAGGTGTCTGTCTTTCTCTCCCCTTCTCTGTCTTGCCCTCCTCTCTCCATTTTTCTCTGTCTTATCCAACAAAGACGATATCAATAACAACAATAATAACTACAACAACAATAAAAATACAACATGGACAACAAAAGGGAAAATACATAAGTAAAAAAATTATTTTTAAAAGGAAAAACTGCATTATCATTTTAAAAAACCGTTTTTCTGAACTTTACAGTGGCATGAAAATTTACAAGCAAGCAGAAGAGTAAACACACTTACATTTCATATTTCAAGGTTTTAGATGTCAAAAAAAATACACCCTCTTTCCTATTATCCTCCCAACCCACCATGTGGTATAAATAATGATACACAATGTTCCTTGCATCGTATTAGAAAAATTCAGTGGCTTTGCTTCCAAATTATACCTAAATGTCAAAAACATTGTGCACCTAATATATATTACCCACCTCAAAGTACAGAGAAAAATGGTTTTCTATGGACAAACATCCATAAAAAAAAGAGAGAGAGAGAGAGACAGAAAGTTGTACGCTTTTGCTGTTGGAAATTTATTTATGCTAAACAGCTATTCTACTACCTCTCATAACATGCTTTGGGAAAACTAAATTATCCAGTTACACTAGATGAAATAGACTTCCCCAAGAAAATATTGCTACTTCATTTAGTTTATTCTACAGAAACAAAATTTAAAAAAAAAAAAAAGAAGAAGAAAAAGAAAACAATGCAATTTTATGGATTTGTTCATGGTCATGAAATATATCAGAGTACCCCTCCTACCCTATGGTTTTGTTAATTAATCCTTTCTTAAATAAAAAAGAAAAAAAAAGAAATATATCAGAATGTAAATCGTATCCAAGGAGTGTCGGTAGTAGGCAGTGCTTTAGAAAGACGCATATCTCTGCACAGACAAAGTAACTATCAAACAAAGAGACCCCTCACAGAAGGGGAGAAGATCTTCACATGCCATCATGCCATACATCAGACAAGAGACTAATCACCAAAATATACAAAGAGCTCAGCAAACTTAGCAACAAAAAAGCAAATGACCCCATCCAAAAATGGGCAGAGGATATGAACAAAACATTCACCTCAGAGGAGATCCAAAAGGCTAACAAACATATGAAAAACTGCTCCAAGTCGCTGATTGTCAGAGACATGCAAATAAAGACAACATTGAGATACCATCTCACTCCTGTGAGAATGGCATACATCAAAAAGGACAGCAGCAACAAATGTTGGAGAGGCTGTGGGGACAGAGGAACCCTTCTGCACTGCTGGTGGGAATGTAAATTGGTACAGCCTCTGTGGAGAGCAGTCTGGAGAACTCTCACAAGGCTAGACATGGACCTTCCATATGACCCAGTAATTCCTCTCCTGGGGTTATACCCCAAGGACTCTATAACACCCAACCAAAAAGAAATGTGTACTCCTGTGTTCATAGCAGCACAATTCATAATAGCTAAAACCTGGAAGCAACCCAGGTGCCCAACAACAGATGAGTGGCTGAGAAAGCTGTGGTATATATACACAATGGAATACTATGCAGCTGTTGGTCTGCTTCTAAGACCCCTTCTGTTGCATTGCTTGCCACTGTGGTCTATTTATATAATCATTGTTTTGCCAGCACTGGTTTAATCCCCACTGGATCTTGCACTTTTTTCTTCTCCCCACCCCCTATCCTATGTACATCCTCTTCTGACCTGACACTTCCGCCTCAGGAGATATACAGGACAAGACTGTGATCAGAGATAGCTAGATCGAACTGCATCCCCACTCGTCAATAAAGATTGAACTGCGTTCCCCACTTATCCACGAGTCCATGGTCATCTCTCTCATGCTCGCGAAGCTAGCTAGCATCTGGCGCCCTGAACAGGGACTGGCATGCAGCTATTAAGAACAATGAGCCCACTTTCTTTCTCTGACCCATCTTGGATGGAGCTAGAAGGAATTATGTTAAGTGAGCTAAGTCAGAGAGATAAAGATAAGTATGGGATGATCCCACTCATCAACAGAAGTTGAGAAAGAAGAATAGGAAGGGAAACTAAAAGCAGGATCTGACTAAATTGAAAGTAGGGCACCAAAGTAAAAACCCTGTGGTGAGGGGGAGGATAGACATGCGGCTTTCTGGGCCGGCGGGGGTGGGTGGGTGGGTGGAATGGGACACAGTCTTTTGGTGGTGGGAATGGTGTTTATGTACACTCCTATTAAAGTGTAATCAGATAAATCACTTTTTAATTAATATGAGAGGGGGAAAATTGATTGTATGTCTTGAAGTTTTTAAAACACAGACTGAGTCTTTTTAATATATAGGCTGAATCTCTGATATGAGGACTCTCTCAAAAGCCTAGTAGATCAGAAGCAACCAGTGGCACAGCTATATACAAGATACTGGGTATTATAAAGCAAACCCTAACAAAGGAACTTTTCAAAGTTAACCCAATTACCAAATAATGTAATGATAACAATAACTATCCATTGTCTTCTTGAACCCTAAGACAGCAGGAACCTCACATCTCCACTATAGAGCCTATATTTCCCCCAGTCCTGGAACCTTAGGGTAGGGCCCACTTTCCCGCATGCCTCTCCCAATTCATATAAAATAATATTGCATGTGCCGATGACAACCTAATCGACGCAACGATTGCCACCTCAACATGCTTCAGCTCAGACTGTGTCCAGAGACTTCAGATACTTCAGATGTGGAATGACAACCCTTCAGCTTCATTACTTGGGTGAGACCTTTCCTTTCATGGTATACTCTAATTCCATCCCAGGTGTTCCACTCCCCAATAAAGTCCCCAAACCTAGATATAGACCAGGTCCCCTGAGATACAGCATATGCTCATACGTATCCATAAACTAGGGCAAAATATATACCTGAAAGCAGAAGTACACTAGAGTTTGCAGTGAGTACTCCCCCAACACTTCCTCTCCATGATTCCAACCTTTGGGTCCATGATTGCTCAACAATTTGGCTTTGTATGTTAACTCTCTTTTCAGCCACCAGGTTCCAGATGCCATCAGGATGCCAGCCAGGCTTCCCTGGACTGAAGACCCCACCAGTGTGTACTGGAGTTCCGCTTCCCCATAGATCCACCCTACTAGGGAAAGAGAGAGGCAGACTGGGAGTATGGCTCGACCTGTCAACACCCGTGTTCAGCGGGGAAGCAATTACAGAAGCCAGACCTTCCACCTTCTGCATCCCACAATGACCTTGGGTCCATGTTCCCAGAGGGATAGAGAATGGGAAAGCTATCAGGGGAGGGGGATGGGATATGGAGATTGGGTGGCGGGAATTGTGTGGAGTTGTATCCCTCCTATCCTTTGGTTTTGTTAATGTTTCCTTTGTTAAGTAAATAAATAAATAAGTTACACACAAAAAAAAAGAAAAAGAAAGAAGCATATCTATACAACAATAGCAATCTTGCTCTTATTTGAGGAGGAGATAGTTCAGGCTTAGAAGACAGAACTATCCTATTCTTGTATGATAGCACACACCATTCTATGGTAATAGTTTCTTTCTTTCTTTTAAATAAATTCATTTAATCTATTTTTTATCAGAGCACTGCTCAGCTTTGACTTATGGTGGTGTGGGGGATTGAACCTGGGACTTTGGAGCCTGAGGCATGAGAGTCTTTTTATATAACCATTATGCTATCTACCCCTTGTAGTAATAGTTTCTAAATAAACATAGTATGAGGAATTTAACACAATCTGCGCTACTCAAAAAATCAGTGAGAGCACAGTTTTCCCCAAGCCCATTTTGTCTTGATACTAACTCTCATCGTAATTTCCAGTGTGAAGAGAACTTCAACAATAATATCATACATCCTGAGCCAGTGGATCTTAGCTGACTCTGGATTTTTACAAAGTCCCTGCTGTGAGAGTGAATCACCACAGCAGTGTGATTTATGTCCTTTTGTAAAGGTTAGTCCTGCAAATCTTTAAGAAAAGTTAAAAAAAAAAGATAAAAGAAAAAAAAAGTAGTGATACTGGTCTTTCAGCAAGTGGTAATAGCATTTCCCACAATCTACAGACTCTACAGGGGTTCTCTCTTCTCACAGCTGGGTGCTGTCCTTCTGACTTTAGGTTCCAGAATTCCTAATAAAACTAATGGCCTCAAAGTCCCTGCCCAGATAAGAGGCAGATCTCCCTATCAAAGAGCATTCAGATGCTGATTAAAAAATTTCTGGAATACTTGTGAAAAATCTCCTGTGACCCTGAATATAGTTATTTTTATATACTTTATAGTTATTTATATATATTTTATATATAGTTATTTTTATATATTTTGATGTAATGTATATTTGTTTTGTACTACATTAAATCTTATTTTTTAATTTCTATTTATTTCTTTACTGGGGGATTGATGGTTTACTGTCGACAGTAAAATACAATACATGCACAACATTTCCCAGTTTTCCACATAATAATCCTCCTCTGCCATCATCATCATATTCCAGGACCTGAACCTTCCTCCCCCCACTCTCTCCCGAGTCTTTGACTTTTGTGCAACACACCAAACTACATTAAATTGTAAGCTTTTCTTCTAGACTTCTATAATGCACAGTGCTTATCAGAAAACAAAATCAAAATCATTAATGAATATCTGCCCTGATAACAAAAGTCAGTATTTCCTTACATTGTATGTTCCACAATAAGCTTGGAATGTATCTTTCATTTATTTCATTTTCTTGTGTTGCATCTTAAATACATTTCTGAGTATTATTTTGCTCATTTAGCTCTATAGTCCTTTGGCATAAAACAGAACTCTTTGTTTGTTTTGCTTATTTCAAGACAAGGGTTCCCAGTGCTATATCCAGCTGCCTTTTCTCTAATCTGTCTGAAGAGCCGGCACCAATCCATAATGCACCGCATCTGCTATTAGATTCCACCAGCTCAGGGATTGATACACTAGAGGAGGGAGAGAAAGCTCATTAACCAGGCTGGCTGTGTGAAAGTTCAGCACAGTACGTAGAGAAGTGTATCACTGCAGTTCCGTTACACTTGACTGTCGATTTCACATGCACTGCTCTCTCTGTCTCTGTCTCTCTCTCTCTCTCTGTCTCTCTCTCTCTCTCTCTCACACACACACACACACATTTTGCTCACCTGGATTTGCAACTGGACAAAAGAAAAGGCAAGGAGGATTAGAGAGGAGAGACACGGCTCTGAACTTTGGAAAACGTGATAGATTTCCTGGCTCCAATACTGCTATTTAAAAACATTCTTCTCGGAAGTCGGGCGGTAGCATAGCGGCTTAAGTGCACGTGGCACAAAGCACAAGGACCTGCTTAAGGGTCCCGGTTCAAGCCCACGGCTCCCCACCTACAGGGGAGTCCCTTCCCAGGCAGTGAAGCAGGTCTGCAGGTGTCTGTTTTTCTCTCCCCCTCTCTGTCTTTCCCTCCTCTCTCCATTTCTCTCTGTCTTATCTAACAATGACAACATCAATAACAATAATAACTACAACAACAATGAAAAACAACAAGGACAACAAAAGAGAAAATAAAAAAAATATTAAAAAATCTTAAAAAAATAATTTCTTCTCTAGCTCCTTCAGCATAGAGAGAGAGAGAGAGAGAGAGAGAGAGAGGAGGAAAAGGAGAGGGACATATGGAGGGAATAATGTTGCCATAAGTGGCTTGGAGGGGAAGAGAGGAGTATTGGATCAGGAAGAAAAAGAGGGCAATTATATATAAATGTAGACAGTTGGAGAGATGATGGTTAGCCCATGTCTACAACCTTAGAGGAACTGCAATGGCTTGGCTTGCAGTGGGGAGACTGAAGATTCTGAACCCTGGTCGTGGGAATGGAGAAGATTGAGTAGATTTATACCCCTGTTGACATAAGCTTTATAAAAATAAAATAAAAATAAATAAATAAAATTAAAAATTCTATAACCTGAATATATTTAAATGTATCTGTCAAGAAGCTTAGACATTCATAATTTCATATTGTTCTTTGTGTTTCGCAGAATACAAAGTCAGAAGAAAAATTCAATCAGGTAGGGCATATTTATTTTAAGCTTTGGTTAGACCATCTGATAAGTATATATACTTGCTTTACTGTTGTCAGTTGCTGCCTATTTTATAGTAAAGTCTTGTTGTGAGTGATGGTGGGTTATCTGGCATAAGCTGTTTCAGCTCACACATGATTAAGTTATATTTCTTCCTGTCTGAACAAAGACTATATTGAAAACACAGGAAGAATTCAGCACCAGGGAAATGAATGTTAGTATCTGGCAAGTGAGCAACAGTGCAGGAAAATACCAATATGTGATAAGATCATGATAGAATCTAAGAAAAAAAAAAGAGAAATTTATCTGAGTGTTAAGTGGACAGATGCTTATCTGATCTTCTGAAATGCTATCCAAATAGTCCGTATATAATTTATTTCAATCGATAGATTAGTTGTGACAAAATAAATTTGGACCCAAGGTGATCAAGAAATATCATTCTTTGTGGTCTGGGAGGTGGCACAGTGATAAAGCTTTGGACTCTCAAGCATGAGGTCATGAGTTCGATCCCCAGCAGCACATGTGCTAGAGTTATGTCTGGTTCTCTCTCTTCTCCTATCTTTCTCATAAATAAATAAAATCTTTTTTAAAAAAGAAATATTCTTTGTAGTTGGCTAGATCAAATGATCTACAGCAGGTCAAGATGTAAAAAAAAATTATTTTTTCCAAAGATTTTTCTTTATCTTTTTAAAAAATCTTTTTATTTACTTATTATTGGATAGAGACAAGGAGATAGAGAAGGAAAGAGACAGAGAGACATCTGTAACCCTGATTCACCCCTTTTCCTCTGCAGGTGGGGCCCAGGGGCCTGAACCCATGTCTTTGTGCACTGTAATATATGTGATTAACCAGGTGCATCACCTCCTGGCCTTATAAAAATATATTCTAATTTGCACATTTTGGTTGTTTTGCTAGGTTAGAAAATGACAGAGTTTTGAATGAGTAAACTATGAAAAGCAGATAGCTTTTTATCTATCTAAAAGATTAACATTTGATAGACAAAGTTATCAGAGACTTATGAACACAGAAAGAATGCAGGTTTGATAAAAAGCAGTCCAAAAAAATAATGTGAATACCTCAACTGGAAGCTGGAAGACAAAAGACAGCAAACTCCTTCTGGTGTAGTTTGAGTTTTTGATTGCAGGACTTGGTGGAAACTACACATTAGAAAAAATATGTGGATGGTGTGTCCTAAGACATACTTTGGAGTGGTGTGAAATTGTACCCCTGAGACAACAACAGACTGGCAAAACAACATTATCTCAATAGTAAAATAAAGAGAAAAAATAAGTAGAACTTTTGAAGGTTATTTCCCCATCCCCTACCTTTAGGATGATGAACTCCTGAGGCCGTAAGAAACAACTGTGCACTAACTGACTCTTTTAAAGCACTCTAGAGAGGGAGATACTAGGGTATTCCTTCTTGTGTATTTTCTTGCTTTTATTAGCCTCATAGGGTGGTGACATACAAATGAATTGAAAAACTACCAGTCAATTCAAAAGAGTTCTTTTAAATCTGGTAACAAAAATTCTTTCATTATAATGATGATCAAAAAATTGTTTTTTTCTTCTCTAAATCTCCCTAAATCCATACTCCACTGTATATCTTCCCTTTATATTTCATTAAAAAATTATTTATTTATTTTCCCTTTTGTTGCTTTTGTTGGTTTTTTAAAATTGTTGTAGTTATTATTGTTGTTGTTATTGATGTCATCATTGTTGGATAGGACGGAGAGAAATGGAGAGAGGAGGGGAAGACAGAGAGGGGGAGAGAAAGACAGACACCTTGTATTTCATTTTATTCTACATGCTGATAATAGGCCCTTCCACCTTTTCTCTTACTTTGTAATCAAAGAATATAGTAAAATTTATACTATAGTTTATAATGTTTACAACTAATCTCATTCTGTTTTTGTATTAACAGTAAAGGAGATCCATGCCATGCCTAACCGGGTAAGAATAGAACTACATTCTGTAGCATCAGTTGAAATATTAAAGATAATATATGCCAAATTCCTATAACATTTATGTTGAGACAATTTTGGTGATTATTATACTGTGCTATGCCACTCATCTAATTTTCTGGCTGATTTATTTCAAACTTATGTAACATGTATATTAACATATTAAAATTGAATTACTATTTTCTGTGAAATCAGTAAAAATACTTTTAAATTTCATTTTGTTGGATTTGGTCTGTAATCTGAATATGATAAAAGAAAATTAGATAATGGTATTATATCCCATGTATTTCTTATCACTGATAGCTTTACATCATACCATCTACATCTTTATTGGAATTATATTAATGGCTTGAATCATTTATTTACCAATAAATCAAACACACAGTCCTGAGGAAAGAACTCTATATTTCATTTACAAATTCACAGAGATATTTACTCTGTAAAAGAAATATCATAATATCTATACAAATATTATCTATATTGTAGCATTTCTATGATGTATAGGTTATAATAAATAACTATAAATTATAATGAAAAAGAAAAACACTTTATATTTAATTATTAGACTATAATAAAAGATTCATGATCATCTGTTCACCTGATAAGCGCTCACAAACATCACTATTTATCTCTCTGTATGTTGTTATAGATTTTGTTTCAATGTTTCTGGGTACAATAATATTTTACTCAAAGACTTTGATTGATAAATTAAAATAATGCCACTGCCAACTTCTCCTTTGGGAACTGAAACTGTTAAATACATTTTTTTTCAGTTAGAATGTTAATATATGTATATAAACATATTCACACTAATTAACTTTTTTTCTTTTTTTCAATTTCTTTATTGGAGAATTAATGTTTTACATTTGACAGTAAATACAATAGTTTGTACATGCATAACATTTCCCAGTTTTCCATATGACAATACACCCCCCACTAGGTCCTCTGTCATCCTTTTTGGACCTGTATTCTCCCCCCGCCCCAGAGTCTTTTACTTTGGTGCAATACACCAATTCCAGTTCAGGTTCTACTTGTGTTTTCTCTTCTGATCTTGTTTTTCAACTTCTGCCTGAGAGTGAGATCATCCCATATTCATCCTTCTGTTTCTGACTTATTTCATTTAACATGAATTTCTCAAGGTCCATCCAAGATGGGCTGAAACAGTGAAGTCACCATTTTTTATAGCTGAGTAATATTCCATTGTGTATACAGACCACAACTTGCTCAGCCACTCATCTGTTGTTGGACACCTGGGTGGCTTCCAGGTTTTGGCTATTACAAATTCACACTAATTAACTTATGGGTCTTTTTTACAGTGTGATTTTGGTGAAAAAAAAAATGGAAATATTGTGGTCCGGGAGGTGATACAGTGAATAAAGTATTGGACTCATGAGCATGAGGTCCTGAGTACAGTTCCCCACAATGCCTATGCTGGAGGGATGTTCTAGTTTTCTCTCTCTCACTGTGTCTATCTCTGTCTCATTAATATATTTTTAAAGAATACACAGGTTTTATGTGACAAAATTAAGCAGTGATTTAAAAAAAAATGATATATCAGGGATATCTTGTTATTAGGATGATTTTTCTCTCTTTGTTTTCTTTGATCATTCCCTACCAGACTTGCTACCTGTTGGGACTATGTGTAAGCCTGATAGAGTTTAGGGAGAACCACCCCCGTACTTGGATGGGGGTCTGAGAAGATAACCTCTTGGTGAGTCTCTCTCAACCGAGGTGAGCAAAAGGGGGGAAACTCAGACTTAATTCTTTCCTTCTTGACCCTCAGGCCCACAGAAACCCCAGTACTTCCCTCCATTAACTGCAGGCCACATGGCCACAGATTCACTTATTCAAAGTCACCTTCTGATCACAGAAGAACACACCTTATCACACACTTCATCACACACCTCAGAGCCCAGACAAGAGAAATTCCAAACTGTGTGGCCTTTTGATATCTATCTTCTCTCTGTCTCACCCTACGGGTTTAACCCGTATTCTTCTCTCAAATACCTTTGGATAATTAAGTTGCTTGCGTCATGGAGAATAACTGTCTTGTATCTCATCAATTCCTGTCATACCAGCCCCCTACCTTAGGGGCATGCTGACCTTTAAGAAACCTGTAATTTCTGACATACTTCAGTAATAATTCCCTTCATTTGTTTTTCTATTTAACTCATGTCCACCTTGCTAATAAACGAGTTCTGGGTTCTGGTGTCTTTTACTTCGTGTCACCCTTGTCGTGTTCGAGAAAGAACCAGTCCATTACCTTTCCCCTGGAGATCACCCTGCCACAGACCCCGACAGCTACCATCTAAAGAGTTAATTAAGATGTCTCCATATGGCGGCTGGGTGGTAGCTCAGCGGGTTAAGGGCACATGGCACAAAGCGCAAGGATGAGTATAAGGATCTCGGTTCAAGTCCCACAAGCAACGAAGCAGGTCTGCAAGTGTCTGTCTTTCTCGCCCTCTCTGTCTTCCCCTCCTCTCTGGATTTCTCTCTGTCCTGTCCAGCGATAAACAACAAGGGCGACAAAAGGGGTTGGGGGAAGCCTCCAGGAGCGGTGAATTCGTAGTGGAGGCACCGAACTCCAGCAACCCTGGCGATTAAAAAAAAAAATACTGAAAAAAGGTCTCCATACTCTTTCCCCCCCCCCCCCACTCCTTATCATTGAGGTAAGCACTGCTCCAGCTCCATCACCTGTGGTAGCAATCTATTCAGAATAGGACCTATGTACAAACATGGCACTAGCTTACATTCTTTCTTTCTTTCTTTTTCTTTCTTTCTTTCTTTCTTTCTTTCTTTTTGCCTACAGGGTTATCATGGGGGCTTGGTGCCTGCACTATGAATCCACTGCTTCTGCGGCCATTTTTTTTTTCCTGACTGTGTGTGTGTGTGTGTGTGTGTGTGTGTGTGTAGGACTGAGAAATTCAGAGAGGAGGGGAAGGTACAGAGAAGGAGAAAAAGACACCTGCAGACCTGCTTCATCACTTGTAAAGTGACCCTTTGCAGGTGGGAAGCCGGGGCCTCGTACCTGGATCCTTGCACCTTGCGGGGCTCCTTGTGCTTAGTACTATGTGCGCTTAACCCGGTGCTCAACCACCTGACCCCCACATTATTTTTTTCTCCATTCATCATACCTTCCCCTCTTCCCATGTCTCCCAGTTTTATTTCACTCACTTCCAGTCTGTTTTTCACATTGGCATTCATCGTGTGTGATGGCTGAAAATTCACCCATTTTATTTGGGAGCGGATAGCGGTTTATAGCATGGTCGTTGACTTATGGGCATATCAATAACCTGCCGCCCTTCTCACACCTTCCCCACACCTCTTGCCCCAGAGTCTTCTCCTTTGGTGTAGTATACCTTGCCCAGTCCAAGGTTTGTTTTGCACTTTTGTTTTCTGGTTTGTTTCTTAAGTTCCATTTATAAGTGAGAGAGCCTGGTATTTGTCCTTCTCTTTTTCACTCATCTCCCTTAACATAATGACTTTAAGTGCCATCCAGGATGAAGCAAAGGACTTGACTTCCATTGTTATTTGATAGCTGAGTAGTATTCCATCATGTGTATATACTGCCACTTCCTTTTTCCACTCATCTTTCAATAGTCATTTGGGTTGTTTCTAAGATTGGGCTATTAAAAATTAGACTGCTATGAACATTGATATACACCCTCCTTAGGTGCATATCAAAGGGTGTGAATATATACTTTGGAAAGGAATTTCTGAGTTACAGGGTAGGTCCATTTCTAGTATTTTGAGAAGCCTCTAGACTGTTTTCCACAGTGGTTGGACCAATTTGTAGTCCCATTAGCAGTGTAGAATGGTTCTTTTTCTCCACATCCTTGTCAATATCTGTTGTTAGTGTACTTTATAATGTATGAGATTCTCATATGTGCAAGGTATGACCTCATTATTGTCCTTTATCTTTCTATCAATAAATTGGAGCTTTCCTCCCATGTTTCTGATGCAGATTCTATTCATATCTTCTTCCCAATTTTGGATGAAATTTTTTTTGTTTTTTGTTTAATGAAGTTTTTTTTTTTCTTTTCTTCTTTCTTTCTTCTTCTTTTTGTTTCCTTCTTTCTCTTGCTGAGTTTGGTGAGTTATTTGTAGGTTTTTATTATTAGTCCTTTGATGTGTGGTATATAAAGATCTTCTGTAAGGAGTCTCTCTGTTTTGGCCGTGGTCCTTTTTGCTGTGTTTGCAAAAACTTTTCAGCTTGATGTAATTTCATTGGTTTATTTTTGCTTTGGTTTTCCTTGCAATTTTTTTTCCTTGTATCTGAGTCATTGGAAATATTTCAAAAGTTTATAACAAAGTTGTCAGTGTCTTCTTCTAAGTATTTGATGGTTTATGGTTTAATATCTAAATATTTGATCCATACAAAGTTTACCTTTGTGCATGGTGAGATATAATGGTCAGGGTTCATTATTCCACATTTTAATCCAATTTTCCCAACACCATTTGTTGAAAAGACTTTCTTTACCTCACTTAGTGTAAAAAATAAGATGTCCATAAGTGTGGGGACTTATTTTTGGTCTCTCAATCCTATTTCACTGCTCTGTGAGTCTATTTTTGTTTCAGAACCAAGAGGTTTTAATTTCAACAACCCTATAATATAGTTTGAAGTCTAGAAATGTGACACCTCTGTTCCCCCCCAAGATTGTCTTAGTGTTCCTAGACATTTTATGATTTCTAATAAAATTCTGTAGTTTTTTTTTTTTTTCTATTCCCTCCAAAGAAATTTGTTGCCACCTTGGTGGTGAGAACATTAAATCTGTGCATGGCTCTGGCAAGAATGGTCATTTAGACATTGCTAATTCTTTCAATCCTTAAACATGATCTATCCTTCCATTTTAGGGAGTATCTTTTTCTATTTCCTTGAATAATGACTTGTAATTTTAAGTATATGGGTAGGTTACATTCAAATAGTTGAAGATACAAATAGAATAAAAAAGATTGGCTCCCTTGAGAATAAAAAAGAACTTCTGTCTGTTTGCCCTTGAACTGTTTACCCCACCTTCCTCCCTCCCCCCCCACCCCCCGTTTTCAAACTTGAGTTGAATCAATGGCTTGGCCTTTGGTTTAAAACGATACCATCAGTCCTCCTGGATCTCAAGATTTTGATTTCTACTGGAACTTGCTGTTGCTTCTTCTTAGGCTCTAGCTTGTCAACTGTAGGTCTAGAGACTCTATAAGTCTTTGGGCACACTGTTACTCCCTCTTCTCCTTGCTTCTATCCTATTAACTCTGTTCTCTGGGCAACTCTCACAAATATAATTAGTAAACTTTACACAGTGTAGATTTTTATTTAATTTCTTCATGATTTTTAAAATACCAATTACCTAAACAATTTATTTAAGACATGGAGCTTTACCACGGACAACTCAGTCATAGGCTTGTTGAAAGCATAAGTCTCTGAATATGAAATTGTCTTATACAAAGAAAGTAGCCACAGAAGATAACATACTATTTAAGATTTATTTTTGTGCACTGAGTTGTGAAAGAAGGTGTGCTTGTATCAGATCTCAGATATGGAATATTTCTGGGAGAAAAGTCAGAAAGCTCAAGGAACCCCAATAATACTGACTATTTCCCCAAAATGCTATGTTTCAATACATGCAATGGGATATAAATTCCATAATTTAAGAAGGAAATTCCAAACAAAATTAGTGGAGATTTAAAAAAAATAGGCCTCTGATGATCCTAGTATCCAAATATAATATATAGCCATATAACTCTATACAGTTTTGTATTGTGATCATTTTTAGAGACTGAAGTTTGTGTCTAATAATATTTTGAGCCAGAAGCATTACTCAATTTATGAACAAAATATATATGACATGATATTAAAATGTTAATTTTTTGGCTCAACAGATACATATTAATATTTTTATTAAAATTCAAGGCTAGAAGCCAACATTGAGCTGTTCTGCTTCATTTAATCATGTTCAACACATGTTTCTTAAGAAATCTGTTCTTTTTCTTGACTGAAGATCAGAAGGGATGTGAACATTTGGAAATGCAGCTTAATATCTCTATGGCCAGGCTTGTATTTAGCAATTGTTCTTGTGAAATGGTTGGTAATAGAAATAATAGGAAGGATGTATTTGAAAGTTCCAAGAGCATAAAAAAATAAAATAGAACACCTACTGGATTGAGAAGGATTGTGAGGAAAAGTTCACCTCCTCTGATGCTTTTATCCAACTCTTGGGGTCCTCCAGGATATTCTTTGTAGAAGATAGTGTGAGTGAACAACCCACAGGTCTGTCGAGGGAGGACCTAGGGGAAGACAAAGTAGTATGTTTATTTTTTAAATTATCTTTATTTACTGGGTAGAGATAGCCAGAAATTGAGAGACAAGGGGATGATAGAGAGGGAGAGAGACAGAGACAACTGCAGCCCTGCTTCACCACTCTCAAAGCTCCCCACCTCTGCAGGTGGGGACCAGGGGCTTGAACCTGGGTCCTTGTGCATTGCATCCTATGGACTCAACCAGGTGCACCATCATCCTGCCCTGAAAGTCGTACGTTGAATTGACTTGAGTAAGAGCTTAATCATATTTCATGGCTTCAGTCTGTGAACAATTCCTTTTTTTTTTGCTTCCAGGGTTATCTCTGGGGCTCCGCGCCAGCACTACAAATCCACTGCTTTTGGTGGCTATTTTTTCCACTTTATTGGATAGGAGAGAAATTGAGAAAGGAGAAAGAGAGATAGAAAGAGAGAGAGGGGGTAGGGGGGAGGGGATGGGGAGGAGGAGAGGGAGTGGGAGAAAGATAGACAACTGCAGACCTGATTCACTGCTCATGAAGCGGCCGCATTGTAAGTGAAGAGCGGGGGCTGGAACCCAGATCATTGCGCTTAACCGGGTGCACCACTGCAGTTATTACTTTCCATTCGAGGTCTCTGGCTGCTAAATCCCAAATCCCTCTTTTTAAAAAAAACTTTTTTTGTTTATTGGATAGAGACAGGAAGAAATTGAGAGGGCAGGGGAGATGGAGAGGGAGAGAGACGGAGACACCTGCAGCCCTGCTTCACCACTCGTGAAGCTTTCTCCCTGTAGAACTTGTGTCCTTGTGCACTGTATGCACTGTACTGTGTGCACTTAACCGGGTGCACCACCGCCTGGTCCTCAAATCCAAAATCTTACAGTGACCAAACACTGAAGCTGATGAAATTTTGTAGTTATTTAAGGACTTGCTGAATAAATGCCATAGGAAATACAGATTAAAGCAATACCCATCAACTAAAAATCTCACCCATCAACTAAGTTTTATCAGATCACTATTAAAAACTAAAAGACTTTTTAGACTGATCCTAACGAAAAATACAGTTTCTCTAAGGTTGCATTTTCCCCACCATATTCAGTAGCATCTCTATTTTTTAAAAAAGGCTTTTTATTATCCTTATTTATTTATGTATTGCATAGAGACAGTCAGAAATTGAAGGGAGGGAGTCGGGCGGTAGCACAGCGGGTTAAGCACATGTGCGAATTGCAAGGACTGGCCTAAGGATCCCAGCTCGAGCCCCTGGCTTCCCACCTGCAGGGGAGTTGCTTCACAAGCAGTGAAGCAGGTCTGCAGGTGTCTATCTCTCTCTCACCTCTCTGTCTTCCCCTCCTCTCTCTAGTTCTCTCTGTCCTATCCAACAAGGATATCAACAACAACAATAATAACTACAACGATAAAACAAGGGCAACAAAAGGGAATAAATACAAAAATTAAAAATTAAAAAAATTAAAAAAAAAAGAAATTGAAGGGAAGGGGAAGATAGAGAGGGACAGAGAGACACCTACAATCCTGCTTCACCACTTGCAAAGCTTTCCTCCTGCAGGTGGGAACTAGGGGACTGAACCTGGCTCCTTGTGCATTGTAACATGTGCCCTCAACTAGGTATGCTACCAACTGGCCCTGCATCCCGACTTTCATGTGAAATACATCTTGATATTAAGAATTATGCTACTTAGACTCTGGGATTCAATACCATCAGGTTTTATTCCTTTCTTTTTCCCCCCTACATTCTGAATTTACATTTTAATCACAACACTAGTCAGTTAATCTAATGATTGCTTCTGGTGTATAATATATTTGAATTCTATAGTAAATCTGAATGCTCAACTGAAAGATCAGTTAAATAATTGTTTTATTTTATTTTATTTACTTTTATTGTTTATTTACTACTATTATTATTTTTTATCAGAGCACTGTTCAGCTTTGTCTTATGGTATGGTGAGGTTGAACCTGGGACTTTGGAGTCTCAGGCATGAGAGTCTCTTTGCATAATCACTATGCTATCTATTCCTCCCAACTTAAAAAAAAATTATTGAGTAGAGATAGCCAGATATCAAGAGGGAAGGGGGTGATAGAGAGACACCTACAGACCTGAAATTTCCTCTTGCAGGTGGGGACTGGGTGATTGAACCCAGGTCCTTGCATATTGTAACTTGTGCACTCAACCAGGTGTGCCACCACTTAGCCCCTACTTTTATTATTATCTGTATTTTACTATTACATACTTTCATCTTCACTGGGATTTCACCACTCTGGGCCAATATTTCATAGATAGATAGGTAGATAGATAGACAGATAGCAGACAGTCATCAGAGGATGAAAGTTTAGTGGGGGAACTGGGCTAGAACCTGGGTAAAGAGCATGACAAAGCAGGCACACTATTCAAATGAAACATTTTGCAGACTCGTGAATAACTGCTTATGTTGAATAATAAGCTTTTTATTATTTGGTGGAAAATGTATCCATCTGCACAAGACTTTTACTTTTTTAAATATTTATTTATTTTTGACCAGAGCACTGGCTGATGGTGGTGGAGGGGACTGAACCATGTTTATCTACTTAATTATTTATTTTCTTTCAGTTTTATTTGACAGAACAGAGAGATTAAGAGGGGGAGGGAAGTTAGGGAGAAAGAAATGGAAATATCTGTAGATCTGCTTTGACACTCTTGAAGCTTCTTCCTGAGGGTGGGGAGTGGGGGCTCAAACCCTGTCTTTTGTTCTTGGTAGTTTACACACTTAACTGGGTATGACATTATTATCACTATCATTATTATTTTTAAAAGATTTTTAAAAAATTTATTTATTTTCCCTTTTGCTGCCCTTGTTGTGGTTATTGATGTCTTTGTTGTTGGATAGGACAGAGAGAAATGGAGAGAGGAGGGGAAGACAGAGAGGGGGAGAGAGAGACAGACACCTGCAGACCTGCTTCACAGCCTGTGAAGCGAATCCCCTGCAGGTGGGGAGCTGGGGGCTCTAACCAGGATCCTCACGCCGGTCCTTGTGCTTTGCTCCACGTGTGCTTAACCCACTGTGCTACCGCCCGACTCCCTATTTTTAAAAGATTTTATTTACTAATGAGAAATATAAGGGGAAGATAGATAAAGAACCAGACATCATTCTGGTACATGTACTGTCAGGGACTGAATTCAGGACCTCATGCTTGACTGTCCATACTTTATTCACTGTGCCACTTCCCGGATCGCGATATTATTCATTTTACAATTAATTTATTTAAAAAGAAAATGCATATCCTTGTTTTTGCAGTATGTAAAGAAAAGAAAGATGAAATGAACAGCATCATAAGGTATTCTTCAGTGTCTGAAAACCAGAATAAACTGAGTGGATAACTTTAACATTCATTCAGATGGCAGTTGTTTGAATCTGTTAATCGTGTAGTGATATAGAGACATTTTCTTGATCTGTGAAACCCATACTTTCTCTGTAATTTTCAGTAAAACCACCCAAGCAAATAGACATGAAGAAACGCCCCTGAATTAGAGTTCCAATATAGAACAGGAATCCAGAAATTACTCTGGTGAGTCACTAGAAGCTCCGTTCCTTTATTTTGAGATTATCTTGAATTTGCCAAAGTGGCTCACATACTGATTCATGAAGCAAACTAACAGCCTAACAATGTGTAACTCCCCCAAGATATTAAGGGGTGTATGAAACTCATTTAGAAGAGGTTTGAAATGACATGTATTCATTCCACAGATACTAAGACCCTTCAGCTGCCTGGGAGTTAGTTCAGCAAGTAGAGTGCAGACCCTGTCTGCTGAGGCTCATGGTTTGAGTGACAGGTGCACATGTCTCCAGAGTGGTGCTGTCTTCCACCCCTTTTCATTCATATTATTTAAATAATAGAAATAAATCTTAATCAGCTTGGAACGTTCCTGCTGTGGCCACAGAATGTGAGCTCAGACCTACAGGGATGTAGAAGTCACATGAGCTCCTAAGCTGAATATAGGCCCCAGATCAAATCGATAGGGTCTACAGTCAACAATATTTATACACTTTTCCCATATTTGGGAGCTACTCTCTTCCCAGATCAAGCTTTCTAGCCCCTTTTCCAGCCATGACATCATCTCCCCAGACAACAACTTGAATCCATCTGCATATCAGACGTCAGGCTCAGGAAAAACTAGTATAGTCATGGGCCCTTTAGAATATAACTAAAATAGGCCTACTAGCTATCTTCAAAACAGCCACCCCCCCAATCATCATATGCAATATTCCAGCCTTTAGGTTTATGATTAATCAATAATTTGTATGACTTTATATGTTAATTCATTTTCAGCCATTAGGTTCCAGATGCTACCATGATGCCAACCAGACCTCCATGTGCAGGCGACCCCACCAATACGTCTTGGAGCCCCACCTCCCCAGACCCCTGCCCCACTAGAGACAGTGAGAGACAGGCTGGGAGTATGGATCGACCTGCCAACGCCCAAGTTCAGTGGGGAAACAATTACAGAAGCCAGACCTTCCACCTTCTGCATCCCATAATGACCCTGAGTCCATACTCCCAGAGAGTTAAAGAATAGGAGAGCTTTCAGGGGAGGGGATGGGATACAGAGTTCTGGTGGTGGGAATTCTGTAGGGTTGTACCAGTCTTATCCTATGGTCTTGTCAATGTTTCCCTTTATAAATAAAAATTTTAAAAAAAGGGAGTCGGGCAGTAGCGCAGCTGGTTAAGCGCACATGGCGACAAGCACGAGTACAGCCTAAGGATGGCTTCACAAGCAGTGAAGCAGGTCTGCAGGTGTCTTTCTTTCCCCCCCTCTGTCTTCCCCTCTTTTCTGCATTTCTCTCTGTCCTATCCAACAACAACGACATTAATAACAACAATAATAAAACAACAAGGGCAACAAAAGGGAATAAATAAATATTAAAAAAAATAAACCTTCAAAAAGATCTTTCAGCACACATACCAGGGGATGCTTACCATGATGCTATTGTGAATGAAGCCCTTTCGGTAACGCGCAGGTTTCAAATGTGGATACTCTTCAGTGCTGGTGACCTGAATACTCCACACTTTCTTCCAGGCTGCGTAAAGCTGCATGTGGACCGGGTAGACCCCAGAGTGATGTGGCGCCACCGCATAGCCCATGTGGATGGGTATCCCATGTTCCTGAAAGCAAGACACAGCAACATCATTTGGAGCATGGTCCATTGACTTCAGTTAAAAGTCGTATCCACCTTCTCTCATGATACAATGACTTCTCTACCACCTATGAGAAATGGTGGCTCACCTGGTTAAGAGCAGAGCACTAACCGCAAGGACCCGCACAAGGATCTGGTTCGACCACCCCCCCCCAACTGCCCACCTCCCCCTGCCCCACACCTGCGGGGGATGGGGGTGGGAGCTTCACAAGCGGTGAAACAGGTCTGCAAGTATCTATCTTTCTATTTCCACTTCCTCTCTCAATTTCTCTCTACTTTATCCAATAAAATGGGAAAAAAAAAACCCCAAAATGGCCACCAGGAGCAGTGGATTTTTCGTGTTAGCAGTGACAATCTTGTGGGAAAAAAAAAATGAGGGGGGCAGGTGGTGGCACACCTGGTTGAGTGCACATGTTACAATGCCCAAGGACCCAGGTTCTAGTTCTTGGTCCCCACCTGCAGGGGGAAAGCTTCACAAGTGGTGAAGCAGGGCTGCAGGTGTCTCTCTGTCTCTATATCCTCCTTCCTTTTGATTTCTGGCTGCCTTTATCTATTATTTATTTAATAAAGATAATATAAAAGAAAGAAAAATCTCTCTCTTTCTTTCTGGCTTTCAGCTGTTCGTAACCTTGCAGAGCTCTGATGGTAGGATAGACATAATACATAATTTGGGCATGTGGTATGTGGGTGAGATTAATTTTGAATAAAGTTTAGGGTGATGATAGATGTTAATATAGCCCTTTTTAGTTTGGATAGAACAATGGTTCAAATATGAGAGGTCAGCAAGAACAATGAGTATGTGCATGCTTGTGCCTACATGTGTGTGCAAATTTGAGGGGTTCAAGTTCACAAAAAGGTAAGTATTAATTGTAAAGTGACTTACTTCCACTGTTGAGGGATTTTGGATAATTACACTTAGATGGTGAATGCAATAAAACTCTCTCAGCAGGGGAAGATGGGTCTGGCAATGGGTGCAGCCTGGAACTTTCCTAGCTATGATTACAGAATGTGAGCTAAGACCTACAAGGATGCAGAGGTTACACGGACTCCTGAACCCAGATCAAATCGATGGGGTTAACAGTGAATGGTATTTATATGTTTTCCCCATATTTGGGAGCTAATCTCTTCTCTGATCCAATTTTCTAGTCTTGTTTCCAACCCTGACACCATCTTCCCAGGTAATACCGTCAGCCCACCTGCATGTTAGCTGTCAGGCTCAGGAAAAAATTAGTGAAGTCATGGGCCCCTTAGAGTATACCTAAAATTGTCCTACTAACTTTTTCCAAAATGGAGATCCTCAAATCTCATCTGCTAAATTTTTGCCTTTAGGTTTCTTAGTATTAAACAATTTGTTCTTCTTTAATGCTTTCTCAGACAAGTTTCAGATGCTACCATGATGCCAAGCTTACTCCACCAGGCAGATGACCTCACCAACGTACCCTGGAACTCCATCTCTCTGGAGCCCTGCCCCACTAGGGATAGATAGAAACAGGCTGGGGTTATGGATTGACCTGCCAACGCCCATGTTCAGCAGAGAAACAATTACAGAAGCCAGACCTTTCACCTTCTGCACCTCATAATGATTGTCCTAGAGAGATAAAGAATAGGAAAGCTTCCAGTGGAGGGGATGGGATATGGAACTCTGGTGGTGGGAAATGTGTAGAATTATACCTCTTTTATCCTTTAGTTTTATCCATATTTCCTATTTTATAATTAAATTCAATTAAAAATGGGAAAAAAAAACCACCTCTGAGCAGGAAGGGTCATGATCTTTTCTGTGTTTTAGGAACAAAGGTCTAGGGATGACAGGCTGTGCTGAATCAGAAGATGCAAGAGAATGGATCAAGGTCATGTGTTAGGCTAGCTATTGCAATTATTCAGACTTAAGGAAACATTAGGAGTGCCTAAACTAGAAGAATGACAGTTGAATTAAAATCCCCAGTGTGTCCCAGAACCTCCCCTCCCCAGAATCCTACCCCACTAGGGAATGATAGAAACAGGCTGAAGGTATGGAGCCACCTGCCAATGTCCATGTCCATTAGAGAAGCAAATACAGAAGCCAGACCTCCCACCTTCTGCACCTCATTAAGAAATTTGATCCAGACTCCCAGGAGGATAAAGAATAGGGAAGCTTCCAATGGAGGTGATGAAACATAAAACTCTTAGTGGTGGGAACTATATGGAATTGTTGTACTCCTGTTATCTTAAAATCTTATTAATCATTATTAAATTATTAACAAAAATTATTTAAAAATCATATGGAAGAACGCCACACACAATCCAGTGATGTTCTGTAATGTGAGCACTTAAGCAGATGTGCCACTGCCTGGTCCTCCAGTGATGTTTTGTATCCAGAGGGCAAAGTGGAGAGTAAGACTCTCTTCTTGGTCACAAATTATTGCAGCTCCACTAACGTCTTATGAAATATACCCTTTTCTTTGAGATGGTTGTCAAGCATAAACAGTTAACTGTTAGGGACCAATGAAATCCACTGAAAGCAAGAATGTGAACAATATTGTCAGAGAATGATACTCCTTTGTGAGGTCCATGATATTAGACCTGAGGTTCCTTTCTATTCTCCCTCTAAGTGCTTATCTGCTTTCTAAAGACTCCTTGCAGGATTGGATCTCATTAATTCAGGTTATAAATGAGGATGTACAGTCGTATATGAAAGCTGATTGAATCAATAAGCAGAACACAAAGGTGTTGACTTGACAACGGCCATTTGTCTCTTCTATTACATGGCTTACAGCACAGGAAAATAATTCAGTCTGGCGTAATAAACAAGTTGCGAATGGATTACACAGCTGCAGTGTTGAAGTCAAATACCACACTCAAGCCTGAAACGTGGGTCCTAAGTATTTTGCAAACCTTCATCAGTCCTTCTTTTAGGGAACGGCCCTGCTTCTAGGGCCCAATTCATCTCTCTCTCATGAAGACTGTGTATTCTAACATCTCTTATGATCAATGAGTCTGGAGAAAAGACTGAATTATGTAATCAATGCTATAAAATGAGCTGGAGTTTCTTGCTAGGTACTAAGGAAAATTCACTACTTGGTGTGCACAGAATAAAAGCACTTATTATTTTTTTTTGTTTGAAATTTAATATAAGACAAAGTTAGAAAATCCCAAGACCAGGACTACATGGAAGCCATAGAAGGAAGAAGGCAACCCCTGTTAACTCTGACACTCCACTAGAGTACAAGGCCTAGGAAAAGCCTGGATTTTTCTCTGATTAGATCCTTGTTTTCCACTGAATTGTCACAAAGCTTTCTGAAGAGAAGTACTACATGTAGCCAAGAGGTGATCTCAGTATAAAATGGTCTCAGTATAAAATGCAGAGCTTCTTCTGCTTCTCCTCCTCCTTCTCCTCCTCCTCACCCTTCCTCTTCTTTGAGGGGTGCTCTGGGGCACAAAACAGGGTACTGCTCTCAGCTGCCATTTTTTCCCTTTTCATTTTTCTCTTCTTCTTTTCATTTGATATGACAGAAAGAAATTGAAAGAGGAGGGGGAGATAGAGGAGAGAGAAAGACACCTGCAGACCTGTGTCACCACTTGTGAAGCTTCCCACCTGAAGGTGGGAAGTTGTTGGTCTATTTACATAATCATTGTTTTGTCTGAGACCTGCCCTGTCTGCAGGGCACTGGTTTAATCCCCACTGGTTCTGCCCCCTCTCCTAGTCACATCCTGTTTTCCACCCTACCACTTCCTTCTTGGAAACTATAAATGCAGATTCTTTTCTCAATAAACACTGCACTGCTTCTCAGCTTAGCCATGAGTCCCTGGTCATCTGTCTCTCACCCGCAAAGCTAGCTTGGCATCTGGCACCTGAACAGGGACCGGCAGGAAGTGGGGGCTTGAACCTGGGTCCTTGTGCTTAGTACTAAGTACACTTAACTGGGTGTGCCACTGGGTATGCCACTGCCTGTCCTGCCACCACCCTCCCCCCCGCCCCCAGAGGAACTTCCTAAAGAAAAAAAAAGTCTAGGGTTAAGAATGCTCAGTCTTCTAGTTGGTAACTGGAATTTGTATAACTACTGCTTAAAGAATTATTCCTGATCTATAAAATATTCCAAATTTGGGGCCAAGTATCCTAGATGGGTAGGTGTCTATCCTAGAAACAAACAGGTAAAAAACAAAAAAAAAAAATTGTGAAGGGAATTGAAATACCAAACAACCATAGCTCTTCAAGTAGGAAAAAAAAAAGACATTTCACTTTTGACAGGTAGTAAAATGAATTGCAGAACTTTCATGAAAAAAAAAAACAGAAGGTAAAAAGCAATTGATTTGGTGAGTAGGAAGGAAGGGACAGTAAAAGGATTTTATTATATTTATTGATTTCTAGGGGTTCAATGTTATGCTGCTCAGAAGGTCATCTTATCACACTGACAACTAAAACTCAATCAAGGTAGTAAATCACACTGGATAATTATGAGTTTATACTTTTTCAATCTAGATGATAACATAAAATGAAAAGTAATTCCCAAGGAGTTCTTTTTTTCTTTTTTTCCTTCCTTTTACCAAGGGTGTTTCTGAACTAGAAATCTTCCCTCTTTACCAGAGTATAAGATCTGCCTTAGTGAGACTTGGACAGGTACTAAATGAACTAAACATGGCACCTACAAAAACAAAACAAAACAAAAAATAACCCCACAAAAATCACAAAATTTGAAAGGAAGATTACTGTGAACACAGGGACTACTTGACAGTAAAAGTAGACATAAATGACAGGATAAATGAATTTAAACAAGCCTTCTTCTTATTTATTAAAACACTGTCTTTTTTTTTTTTTTTTACAACATATAGGAATTCTATGATAAAATATACTATGTCAGAACAAATATGGATAGGAGGCTGTTTAATTTGAGTTTCTTTTCCCAAAGTTATATTTAATTTTCATTTGGGTAGTACTAAGAACATCTGGTAATTTTCATCATATTTACAAATAAAACCATTTTTCAAAATTTAGAATAAAACCAAAACTCTTACTCTCATGATCTATTTTTTTCTTTGTTCATTCCTACTGATCATACTATCTAACACTTACTTAATAGCTAATATTTATAAAGTGTTTTACATTTATGTCTAGTATGACTCTACTAGTTACCCTTTTGGGGGAAAAAACAGTAATCTTATTGTCAAGTGTGCAAATTGAGGCTCAGAGGAGGCAATAATTGGTTAATTTTCTCAGATTTCAGTATTAGAAGTATGTATGTATTCTAAATGTATTTATGCATTTTTGCTCTTGCTTTTCTACTACATTGCTTTAATACTCTCCCTGCACCTCAGTTTATGACTAGAAGACTAGAAGCACTGTAAAGATAACAGTGAATTGATCTGAATATAGATCTCTGAACTAGAACTCCTACCCCCTCTATTTTTAGTAGGAAAGGTTGTATATCAACTTTGCTTCGCTCATACAAGGGTAAGGGAAGTTCCTTGTTCCTTGGGTAGTACTAAGAACATCTGGTAGTTTTCATATTTACAGATGAGACCATTTTTCAAAATTTAGAATAAAACCAAAACTATTACTCTCATAATCTATTTTTTTCTTTGTTCATTCCTACTGATCATACTATCTACTTAACACTTACTTAATAGCTAATATTTATAAAGTGTTTTACATTTATGTCTAGTATGTAATCAAAGCACCAATCTAAGTAAGGACTATTATTATTATTATTAGTGATTAAATAATGATCGACAAGATTATAGTATAAGAGGGGTACAAGTCCATATAATTCCCACCATCAGAATTCATATCCCCTCCCCTCCTGTCACTATTTTTTATCCCTCTGGGAGTATGGACCAAAGATCTTTATGAGGTGCAGAAGGTGGGAGAGCTGACTTCTGTGATTATTTCTCTGCTGGATGTGGGCACTGACAGGTCAATCCACACTCCTAGCTTGTGTCTCTATTTCCCTAGTGGGGTAGGGCTCTGGAGATGTGGGGTTCCAGGACACATTGGTGAGGTCATCTGCCCAGGAGAGCCAGGTTGGCATCATAGTTGCATCTGCAACTTGGTGGTTAGAACAAATTGTTTAATAATCAGGAACCTAAAGGTAAAAGGATAGTAGACAAAATTTGGGGTCTCCATGTTGGGAAGGGCTAGGAAGTCTGTCAGTTGTGACTTGGAAGAAAGATAGAGGAGATATGGAGCAGAGAGGGAACACAATTCTTTATTTGCACAGACACCTCAGAGTTGGGTGAGAGCTCAGCAGTTCTGGCCATGTGGAGTTAGCCAAAATGGCTGCCTCCTGCTATGTGCCACACCCTTCCATTCACCGATGTGAAAAACAGGCAAGAAAGAGAGGGGCGGAAGAAGAAGGGATTTATAGGGCAAAAACTGGGAGTGACAAGCCGGGACAGGATTGGTTGGGAAGGGCACTTAGAGAATATGGTATTAACTCTCGCGGGAACTGGCACTAGCCTGAGGGAACATCTGCACAGCAGAAGTCTATTTTAGGTATATTTCAAGAGACCTATGATTTTTAATTTTTGACTGAGCCCAACAGCTTATATGCAGGTAGGCTAGGAGTATTTTCTCGGAAGATGGTGTCAGAGTTGAGGGTAGGACTAGAAAGCTGGATAAAGGTAGAGAGAAGGGTAAGAGTAAGGACTACTTCTAACCTGATTCTAAAAGCTAGGCAAGCTCACTGAAGACTGCCTTCTGTTCTCAGCTAGCCAAGGTTCTCATTACCCAATCCCTGATAATTCCTAGTTCTTGTCCTATATGAACCCTTTTCTAAATCCAAGCCAAGGCAAATCCTGCTCATAGCCAAACTAGGTTGCCATTGCCAGAAACAGAAGTTCCTGTCCTATTGCAATCAAATCCCAAAACCCAATTGAAGAACATAAGTCTTTATATACTAAAATGTCTGTGTTAGTCCAGTTAGCATTTTCCAAACTCCTCTGGAGGTATCATCTCTGATACAAACAAGGCTCAGCTAGTTAGAAGTGCTCAGGTTTCAGAAGTCACTAGGTCTGCATGTAGATGCTAAAACCTGGCAGCTCCTGACCAACTCCTTGGTACGGCACACGATTATCATCTTGATTATAGGAGGCTTTCCCAATGCAATTATTAGTGACTATTTTCAGGACAGCAGCAAAAGCTTACTGCTTCTTCCACAACCCCAGTGGTAACTTCAGAAGTGGTGGATTCCTTAGGGAACTTAGTCTGCCTGGCTCTCCCAGGTGAGTTCAGCTGGGAATTTGCTCTATCAGCCCTTCTAAAGTTTTTGGAAACACTTAACTTGCTGAATAAAAACTTCCCTTGTTTAAAAATAACTGAACTTGGTTTCCGTTTCTAGTGTGGACAACCGACTGATGTACCTGCTCTGAGTTCCTGGTAAGTAGGAAGTGTTGAGGCCAGGAGGTGGCCCACCTAGTTCAGCACACATCGTACTGTACTCAAGGACCAGAGTTTGAGCCACCCTGTCCCCTCCTGCAGGGGGGAAGTATCATGAGTGGTGAAGCCAGGCTGCAGGTCTTGGTTGATCTTTCTCTCACTTCCCCTTTTCTTACCCTTCCTCCTCAATTCCACTCTGCCCTATCCAGTAAAATAAAGATACAAAGAATTTTTAAAAAGCATTTACAGGGCTAGGGAGAGATGTCTTTGGTTTCAGTTCTAGGAAAAAGGAGGAGTTTATTAGATAACTGACCATTATTTTTTAAAAATTAACTTACAGATGGCTAACTGTTGGTACAGTTGGGTACTGTAATGTCATGTGTATGATATTTTATAACTGGACTAGTGAGTTGCTAGCCAGAAGACTAGCATATTTAAATAATAAATATACGCGGTTGGGAGGTAGCGCGGTGGGTTAAGTGCACGTGGCGCAAAGCGCAAGGACCGGCATAAGGATCCCGGTTTGCACCCCCTGCTCCCCACCTGCAGGGGAGGCGCTTCACAAGCAGTGAAGCAGGTCTACAGGTGTCTATCTTTCTCTTCCCCTCTCTGTCTTCCCCTCCTTTCTCCATTTCTCTCTGTCTTGTCAACAACAACAATAATAACTACCAAAATAAAAGAACAAGGGCAACAAAAGGGAAAATAAATAAATAAATAAAAAGTAATAATAAATATAAAGCATGCATAAAATAGTTAAATTCAAATACATTGCAATCATTCTTATTGAGTACTTGAGCTATGTCAATCAATATGAAAATAGTAGATTGAAAGTTCAATTTTTTTCCATTCAGTGAATTTGAAGCCATTCACTCTGATTCTAAGCTTAGTTTTTATCTAAGAGGGTTTAAAATATTCTTACTTTTAACTTTGTGTTTTCTTTTTTATTTCCTTATTTATTGGAGAAGGATTTATTTATTAAATAGATCGAAGTCATAATTTTTCCACTGAGTGAATTTCACTGAGTATGAGCAATACTCTGGAGTTGAATTTTGTGTTAGACAGTTTTTTTAAAAAGATTGGTAAACCAGCAGGAGCCAGAGGATATAAAGGAACAAAATGGTAGTTGGGAAGACTGGGTTCACAGAAGTATTGATATTTCACAGTAACAGAGAACAAACTTGCAGAATGAAGGAGAGAGTGAGCTCTTGATACAAAGAGCTAGACAAAGGGCATCTTCCTTATTATTATGACCTTTTGTTTGTATTTCATATGTGGCATATAAAGATGATCATGATGCATATCAGATTACATTATATCCCTACTGCTTATCTGTGGACCTGCTAAAATTGCTGGTGCTGGTTAAATATGTTTAAATGAAATAATGAAATGTTACTAAACAAATCTATCATAAATCTTAATAGCTCAAAACATAGGAAAAATGAATCAAATCATCATGGCCTAAATGAATGTACTGTAAGTAAAGAGATAATGCACTAAACAGTATATCCTGTTGATTCTAAAGTATCGATTTGTCCTCCTAAGCACACAACTCTAGGGAGTAACACTTGCTAAACAAACTAGATCTCATTATCTATTTTTACCTTTTAATAGAGATTTAGAATTATATTGTCAACTTTGAGAGTGATCTTAGGATTATTGATCTTCTCCTGTGTTTGGGAACCGAAGTTGTCTTCTGTTTTCATAAGTGATAAAAGCAGTGACTGTGACCCTGGAAATTGGCTGGGTCAGTCTTGACACTTTTTGGACTGAAGCCTAGTAAATGGTGACAAGTCTCTGGAGAACTCTGTGCTACAAATGGATTTTTCCTCTCAAAAAGAAACAGCACAGCAGTGGCACTGCTTCTCCAGTGCTGAACTTTCTGATCTTAAGTAGAGCTATTTTGGGCAATTGAGACACATTCTTTTAATATTCTCAACCCTGCTGAAGGTCTGCTTTGCTGCTTAAAGGTTTACTTCACTGCTTGGAGAACAAAAAAAAACCAAAACCAAACAAAACAAATAATAATAATAAAAGAAACAATCCCAAAAAACCAAAACTGAGTACATGTTCATCTTCTTTGAGTAAACTTTGGTTGATCAGGCACTTACATTGCCAAATCTGTGTGGGAAGAATTCTTATTTTATTGACAAATATTCAACATGTATGGTTTATCAGTTTCCTCTATTCAACACATATTTATTATGCACTATGGTGCACCAGGAACCATTTTAATATAAAGATATAGCTGTGAACTACAGTTGCAGAAATCCCTACAGCTGGGGAGTCTGTATCTTGGAGAAGAGTTAGACCAACATCACACAACAAATAGATAAATTGTTAAGTATATCAGAAGATGCTAAGAGATCTGGAGAAAAATAAAGCAAAAGAAGGGACAGGAATGAAGGGGTAAAGAGTGAAATATTAAATACATTATTCATTGAGGGCTTTGCATAGAAGGTAATATTTTTGAGTCATAGTAAGAGTCCATGGGAGCTTATACATACAGATCACTTCCAAGAGTCGATATCAAGCAGAAGGAACATTACATAAAATATTCCGAATTGAAAGTACCTCATGTGCTTTCAGGAAGAATGCAGATTCAACTGGTGTTGTGTGTGTAGATTTAGTTATGGGAGAAATGATGAAAAGAGTCAGAATCACTACGGCAAATAGTCATACAGGCTATTAAGTGAACCACTCCAGGGAAATGATGTTCTCATTGGTTAGTTTACAAAGAATGTACACTGCAGTGTTAATGAAATAGATCATCTAGATATGAGGTAATGCTTGTTTAGATCATGGTTAGGACAATGTAGCTTGTGAGAAGTGATCTTAATTAGGTTATTTTGTGAAGGTGGAGTCTTGGAATTTGACAGTAGAGTCAATATGTAACTTGAGCCAAGTACACAACCAGAAGGACAAAGTTTTCATGTAGTGAGGCTGAAAAATGTTTATTTATTTATTTTTCTTACCTTTTTATTGGAGGGATTATGATTTGTAGTAAAATTATTGACACATGAAAACAGGGTTGAGACTCAGCTTCATGGTCCTGAGAAGACTAAGAAGATGGGGCTCCACCAGATAGAAAAATGTTCTACACATAGAAAGAAATTACCCCAAAGAAAAAGTAGCAACTAAGCAACTGGGGGAAAGATATTCTACACACCACACATCTGACCAGGAACTAGTATTGAAAATGTATAGGGAAATCAGACAGTTCCTTAATGAAAATGGCAAAAAAAAAAAATCTGATTATACAATGGGGTAAAAGATCTGAACTGATAATTTTCTCTAGAAGATATCCAGATGGCTTACAGACATATGGAAAAATATTCCCCATCACTTACCATTAAAGCACTGCAAATTGAGATTACAATGAGATATCAGCTTACATCAATGAAAATTGTTTACATCAGTAAGGCAGGAAATGACAATAGAGAGAAAAAAAACAACTTTGTTACACTGTTGGGAATGCTAACTAGTGCTGCCCATCTGGAAAACAGTTTGGAGACTACTTAGATAAACATGGAAATACCCTTTGGTCCTGTAATATCACTCCTACGCATGTACTAAAAGGACATGAAACAGAAATTCAAAAGTATGTATGTATTCATATGTTTAAAGTTGCACTTTTTACAATAGTTAAAGTATGCAAACAATCAAAATGCCCAACCATAGTGTAGTGGATAAAGAAGTTGTGAGATATACATAAAATGGAACAGTACCCCGCAATATAAAAGATGAGATGTAGGAAAATTGTGAAGATGTGGTAGAACCTGGCAGGGTTTGACCTGAGGGACGCGTCCATCCTATCAGTCTCTCTCTCTCTATGGAGAGGTTGAGCAAGGGGGACATGGGATCCTCAAAAGGTTGCCCCATCTGTCAGACTCCCTACCTCACAAAACACCCACATTTTTCTGCTTCCAGGAGCCCCAAATTCCTTAAAACATTAAGCCTGCTCCACTCTGCATTCCTTGATACTATGGCCCGTCCTTTTATTATCTACATATCAATCTTTTGCTTTGTCTAACAAGTGACTTAAAGCCTCCAGCCTATTCCCCCACCCATTCTGCTCATTTAATATATTCTTTTTCTACCCTCAGGCCCAGAGGGTATTACTAATCCTACCAGTTAAACCCCTAGCAACAGCTGCTAAGGAAGTCCATAGCATTTCCAGCCCCTTTTCACCTTTATCCACCCCTTTCCTAACCATGTATGGTATTGTCAAGTCACTTCTGTTTCCGACTTGGGTCTCCCCTTTTCCAGCTGGAGAGGCAGGCAGGTGGAGGGGAAGGCTGACTCCAGCCATTGTGGTTTGCACCATGTGGCTTAACCAGGTGTGTTACCAGCCGAATCTGGGTGCTCGAATGAATAAAGTTTATATTGCCTTGCTGCCACGAGCTTGGTTCCTGGGTCATCTGTTTCCCTCACGTCGCTAGCCCAACAAATATAGAGGAAAAAAAAATTGTTACGCTGTTGGGAATGCTAACTAGTGCTGCCCTTGTGCAAAACAGTTTGGAGACTACTTAGACAAACATGGAAATACCCTTTGGTCCTGTAATATCACTCCTACTCATGTACTCAAAGGACATGAAACAGAAATTCAAAAGCACTATGTACCCATATGTTTACAGTTGCACTTTTTATAATAGTTAAAGTATGAAAAAAATCAAAATGCCCAACCATAGTGTACTGGATAAAGAAGTTGTGAGATATACATATAATGGAACAGTACCCTGCAATATAAAAGATGAGACTGTATCATTTGAAGCAAAATGGATGCAATCAGAGCTAATTTTTCTAAGTGACAAAAGTAAAAAGATGAAAAAAACTACTGGATGTTTTCATATGTGGTATATAGAGGATGAAAGAAAATGAACTTGCAGAAAAGAAGAAAAAAAAAAGGATAACCTGACTATCTCTCGTTCAATAGGAAAATTAAGATGGCTACTGGGTGTAGGGTGGTAGGTAGCACAGAACTTTGGCAAAGAGGCAAGGTAACTTATATGCATCATGGCTGAGTATAAAACTGCTCCTGAGATCTGATACTACTGTAAAAAGGAGTCAATAATTTGTTTTGCTTTATATCTTAACTCCTTTTCAGCCACCAGGTTTCAGATGCTACCATGATACTAACCAGACTTCTCTGGGCAGAGGACCCTACCAGGGTGTCCTGGACCTCTACCTCTCCAAAGCCCTGACCACTAGGGAAAGAGAGAGACAGACTGGAGTACGGATCGACCTGCCGACACCCATGTTCAGCGGGGAAGCAACTACAGAAGCCAGACCTTCCACCTTCTGCGTCCCATAATGATCCTGGGTCCGTACTCCTAGAGGGATAAAAAATAGGGAAGCTGTCAAGGGAGAGGGTGGGAAATGTGTGGAGTTGTACCCCTATTATCCTATGGTCATGTCAATATTTCCATTTTATAAATAAAAATTAAAAATGTGTTCAATCACTAAAAATTTAAAATAACATACACAGCTTCTAGTGAGAACAAAGTTGAGATTAAACATTCAGTTGATATGTTAGGGAGGAAGTTGAGTAAGCAAGTGTAACATTCTATAGGAGTAAAGATGGGGGTATCATTTTGTTGAGTCATTAACAGTAAATTTTACTTAAAGTTATGTTTCACTGAAATCAACATAACTCGTGTGTAAAGTGAGAAAAGACTAGGCCCAAGAATACATCTTTGTATACATTTTGGGGGCATGCTAAAATAAGAAATTAGAAAAAATATATTTAGAAAGATTAATGTAACCGAGATGGGGGAGTAATAAAGAATCTTTAATGAAATGTAAGCAAAGTGAAGAGAAGGTTTGAAACAAACAACCAAACAAGAGCAATCTGCATTGCATGTCTCAAATTCTGCTACTGGGTGGCTGCATACCCAACTGAATGCAACATGCTCTTATGTGCAAAGCATGTTATAAGTATATCTTAAGAAATAGTGGAATTGCATTTTAGTACCTTTCCCTGCTTTGCTGCTTCTGTTGCATAGGAAGATACATATTTGGGACCCAGGAAATAGATGAGTTGGATAGTGTACCACTTTTCCATGTGCATCATCCAAGTTCAAGCCTGGTCCCCACCACACTGAAGGAAGCAGCAATGCTGCAATTTCTCTCCCTCTCCCTCTCTCTCTTTTAATTTTATTTATTTTCCCTTTTATTGCCCTTGTTGTTTTTGTTGTTGTTGTAATTATTGTCGTCATTGTTAGATAGGACAGAGAGAAATGGAGAGGGGAGGGGAAGACAGAGAGGGGGAGAGAAAGATAGAAACCTGCAGACCTGCTTCACCGCCTGTGAAGCGATTACCCTGCAGGTGGGGAGCTGGGGGCTCGAACCAGGATCTTTACGCAGGTTCTTGCACTTCGCGCCACATGTGCTTAACCCACTGCGCTACTGCCCAACTCCCCTCTCTAAAATTTTTTTTATTATCTTTATTTATTTATTGGATAGAGACAGACAGAAATCAAGAGGTAGGGAGAGAGACAGACAGACACCTGCAGCACTGCTTTACCACTCATGAAGCTTCCTCCTCTGCAGGTGGGGGCCAGAGGCTTGAAGCTGGGTTCTCTAGCACTGAAATGTGTGCACTTAACCAGGTGCGCCACCACCTGGTACCCCATTGTTGGGCATTTAACCAGCTCTCCCCCCCCCATGCTGCATTGCTGATTATGTGGTCTATTTACATAATTGTTTTGCCAGAGGGTACTGGTTAATCCCATTGGTTAGAACCTTCGCAACAGCTGCTATGGAAGCTTTCTACCTTCATGCTCATTTCTCCACCCCCTCTCCTAGCCATTTCCTTTTCTCATTTGTCACTTCCAGTTTCTAAGATTATAAAAAGCGTTGCTCTGATCAAGAAAGGCATTGCATTGCGTTCCCTCTGCCACGAGTTCCTGGTCTCTCTCCTGTGTCGCTGAGTAAACAGCAGCCCAGGTTGGCTCCAGTGGAGATCTCTCCAACCCAGAAAGCATATGCCTGGGAAGAAACACCTGCAATGCTAGCCCAGCAGCCATCTCTTTCTCTCTCTCTCTAAAAAAAAAAATAGATGGTAGCATGAATAGAACTGTCCATTTTCCACAAAGCAAAAACACTGTTTTGTCCATTTGTAATGTCATCTCAAGTAAATAATATACATTATTAATTTTAACACAAGTAAATAATATAGCACATGTATTTTGTAATTTCCTTATTATTAGTATCTTGAGTATCTATATGTAGTATACATAAATACTTTTTTTTTTTTTGCCTCCAGAGTTATTGCTGGACCTCGGTGCCTGCACTAAGAATCTACAGCTCCTGGAATCCATTTTTTTTTCTTTCCTTCTTTCCATTACTGTTGTTGTAGCTGCTGGATAGGACAGAGAGAACTTGAGAGAGAAGGGAAAGGCAGAGAGGGGTAGAGAAAGACAGCAGCAGAACTGCTTCACCTCTTCTGAAGAGATCCCCTTGCAGGTGAGGAGCCAGGGACTGGAACCGGGATCCTTATGCTGGTCCTTGCGCTGTGCCATGTGTGCTTAACTCGCTACACTACTGCCCAGCCCTCCATCAAATACATCTTTAAAATTTTCTGCCTCATTGACTATAGTCATGAAACTCAACAGTGCTTGAGGTAGGGTACATTTGGCTTTTTTTAAAAGCTAGCAAGATTGTCTTTTCCCATCCTATTTTTGAGCACATTTTCAAATCTTTTATATATAGCTAGTGAGTTGGGATCACTATGTTAACCACATACCTTTACCAAAATAGATTTGCATCAACTGTTAATTTTACTGGGCCATGGTGTATATTTCTAATATTATTTTTAGTCAAGCTGAGATTTCTCTTAGGAGTTACTTTTCATTTTCTGGCCTAATGTTAGCCTAGTGTACTTGTAGGGAAATGTTTCAGACAGTAGTTTAGTGACAAACAGCTACCCTATGTGTCACCTCCCACCACATCAAAGATAAGATGCCACTGCATTTTGTTTTATGTAGCATTGTAAGCCTTCTCTAAGAATTAAAATAATTCATATCAGCCATCACTTAACTGTGGAACATTTTAGTACTATGTAAACAGGTTGAATTTCATTAGGCAAAAGGTAAGTTTTTGTTAATAAATACTACCTATATATTCAAAAAAATAAAGTAAATCATGATCATTTAAGTAACTGATTATAAAGATGATAAATCTTAAAGGTGATTTATGAAGTTGTTCCAAACTATAATATTCTCATTTTGTTATCATGTTAAAGAGGTACTATATTTAATAGCCAAAGCGTCAGCACCATTATCTTCTCTAAACAACTTCACTGCAAGGTTGACATTCATCTCATTTTTCCAGTTTTATTAACCAGCTTTAACTTTCTCCACTGTTAACACATTTGGAAATGATTTCTCAGGTCCTCATATGCTCAGGTTACTACAGAAATGACTAGAGGGAGATGCAGTGTCAACTATAGAGGGTAATCGTGGTGTGATGAAAATGTTCAGCTGTGATGGATAAAGTATAAAAGAAACTACCAAACTGAAATCATTTTTCAAATTGAAAAAGGCAAGAGAGGAAAAAAAAAAAAGAGAGAGAAGTATGTAGTGTCTTTTGGTAGATGGATAAGAGATGCTCAAGACAACATGAGTTAAATTACAAAATAAAATCCTGAAAACTTTAACTCTTGACTAACGAAGAGCCACTTAAAAATTAAAAACAAGTTTAGTCATTGAAGCAATGAAATTAAAAATCTGTCAGTTCTGCCCCACACTCTGAAGGGCAGGGTCAGCCTACTCTGCCACTCCAGGAAGACTGGTCCTGAAATGAGTGCAGCCTAGAATGTTCCAGGCTGTGACCATGGACTGCGAGCTCAGACTGACAGGGACTCAGAGGTTACACAGGTTTCTTTGCTAAATATGAATATATAGGGGCCCCAGGTCAGATTGATGGGGTTAACAGTTAATTAAATTTATATATTTTCCTCATGCTTGGGAACTAATTTCTGCCCTAATCCAGCACTCTAGGCCTATTCTCAATTCCAACTCTATCTTCCTAGACAATAATTTTATTCCACCTGCATGTTAGCTATCAGGCTCAGGCAAAAATTACTCAAGTCATGGAGCACACCTAAAATAGACTTCCTAGCTTTTCCCCACACAAAGACCCCTTATTTTATCTGCTCTATTCCTACCTTTGTGTTCCTGTTCATTGAACAATTTGTCCTGATTTATGTCTTACTGCTTTACAGCCACCAAGTTGCAGATACTATCTTACTCTATCCTGACTTCCCTGGGCAGATGACCTCACCAGTGTGTCCTAAAGTCTCATCTCTCTAAACGCCTACCCCCCCCCCCCCAGGGAAAGATAGAAACAAGCTGGGAGTATGGATCAGCCTGCCAATACCCATGTCCAGCAGGGAATCAATTACAGAAGCCAGACCTTCCATCTTCTGCACCCCCCCAAAATTTTTGGCCCATATTCCCAGAGGCATAAAGAAAAGGGAAGCTTCCAATGGACACAGAACTCTGGTGGTGGGAACTGTATGGAATTGTACCCCTGTTATCTTACAATCTTGTTTATCAGAATTTAATCACTAATAAAAAATAAATCTGTCAGTGAAAGCTCATTATTCTGTTGTTGACCATTCCAAGAATCGTCCTGATAGAACGAAGCCTATACAAAAATCCTAATCAGCCTTTCTTGAAGCACCAGAGATTGATTGATTTACTTATTTGCTGCTATTTTGGTTATTGACTCCACAATGAATCCACCACTCCCAGTGACCATTTCTTCTTTCTTTTTTTTTTTCCCTTTATTTTATTTTATAGGACGGAGAGAAATTGAGAGGGGAGGGAGAGTTGGAAGGGAGAGAGAAAGAGAAACATCTGAAGACCTGTTTCATTGTTCATATAGCTTCGCCCCCCTGTAGGTAGGGACTGGGGCTTGAACACAGGTCCTTGGGCAGGGTCACCTCTATGCTCTACTAGAGGTGCCACTTCCTAGATCCTGAAGTGTCAGAGCTTTATAATTAGGAATTATAGATTCCTAGGGAAGGTCTACATATTTTAAACACTCTGGCAACTGCAATACAGAAAACCTTGAAATTGCCTAAGAAAAAAGATGTGAGGAAAAACAAAACAAAATTTCAAAAGAACGGTACTCATTTTTTCTTGTGAGATGTATCATGGGAAATTTAGACATAAATAAGTGGTTGAAGAACTGCAGAAGTGAGATCTCTGAATCTCTCGGATTCCCTTCATCGTGTCAATAACAGATGTCTTAGTTTGAACACACTGACCTAGGAATATAAAGAACAAAGGCAGAAGGGCAGACATCAGTATATACCAGAGTTTTCTGTAAATTCCACACATGAATCTATGCTCACATGTAGGACAGATTGTGATCAATATCTGTGACATGAAATAAAAATTGAACAGTCAGGGGCTAGGTTGTGGCACATTTAGTTGAGTGCCCACATTAAAATGCAAAGATCCAGGTTCCAGGAACTGGGTGGTAGCACAGTGGGTTAAGTGCACATGGTATAAAGCTAAGGACCTGCTGCTGAAGGATCCTGGTTCGAGCCCTTGGCTCCCCACCTGCTGGGATGGAGGGGGGGTCGCTTCATAAGTAGTGAAGCAGGTCTTCAGGTGTCTATCTTTCTGTCCCCAGTCTTCCTCTCCTCTGTCAATTTCTCTCTGTCCTATCCAAAAAAACAAAAACAAACAAAAAAAAGGTGGCCAGCAGAGGCTCCAAAGTGCCAGCACTAAACCCCAGGGAAAATCCTGGAGGCAAAACAAACAAACAAAAAAAAAGTTCAAGCATCATGACCCACCTGCAGTGTTAAAGTTGTGTAAGTGGTGAAGCAGTGTCGCAAGTCTCTCTACCCTTATCTCTACTTCTCTACCTATTTCCCCCTTCTCTGCCAACGTCACTCTATCTCTATCTAAAATAAATAAATACATAAATAAAATTTAAAAAACAAATTGAGAAATCAGTGCTTCAGTTAGGCACTTGGACTCCACAAACACTTCAGACACAGAGTGTAACCGTGAGTAAGCATTTACAAGGGATGACCAAAAATTAATACTGCTATACTCAGAGAAACAGGAGTCAAGTTCTTGTGTTCAGAAGTTTGATTTCTACTGTTATGTAATAGAAGGCTGGGGGCTAGGTGGTAGAACAGCTGGTGAAGCGCACGTGTCACAGAGCGTGCAAGGACCAGGCTTAAGGATGCTGGTTCGAGTCCCCAGCTTCCCACCTGCAGGGGAGTTGCTTCACAGGCGGTGAAGCAGGTCTGCAGGTGTCTATCTTTCTCTCCCCCTCTCTGTCTTCCCCTCCCTTCTCCATTTCTCTTTGTCCTAGCCAACAACAACAACAACAACAACCACAAGTGCCGGGATAGCCTGAGGGTACTTTTTCCTGAGCAAGTGCTCTCTGGGTGGGAGAGAACTCAACTGGAGCCAACCTAGGCTGCTGCGTGGGAGAGGGATCAGGAGCTAGCATAGCAGGAGATACACTCTGGAACTCTTGGAGCTGGAAAGCAATCCCAAGTGTGTTAAAACAGAAGAGCAGCTGTATATATAGCCTCCAAGTAGGGTGGAAACAGGATGTGACGTAGAGAGGGTGGAGCAAAAAGAGATTGGTAGAAATCAGGGTGTGACAAGGAGAGGGGGCGAAGCAAAAAGAGAGTATGAACCAGAGGGATTAAACCAATGCCCTGGAGGCAGGGTGGTGCTTAGTTAACAGTGGTTTATGTAAATAGACTGCAGCTTTAAGTGGGATCAAACCAATGCTCTGCAGGCATGGCGGTGCTTAGTTAAGCAGGATTAGAGACAGAGACTTTAAGCTGGGGGGAGCTGGCATACTACCCAACACACAAGGGCAACGAAAATGAGAAAAAATACAGCCTCCAGGAGCCGTGGATTTGTAGTGCTGGCACCAAGCCCCACCCGATAACCCTGGAGGCAAAAATAGGAAGTTATAGGAGAATCCACTTATCAGAAACACGGAGGAGGAGTAGTAAAGTATGGAGGAGTGATATTTCAGTGGCAGAGTTTCAAGCAAAGGTGATTAATACAGTTGGATTCAGGATTCCATCAACCTTAACATCTAGGATAAAATGAAAAGAAGCCTTGTCTGGGACAAGAAAATAGCATAGTGGATTATGCAAAAAGCTTTCCTGCCTGAGACCATGGGTTCAATCCCTTTCCAAGTTCCATAAACCAGAGCAGAGTAATTCTCGACTTAAAATAGAAGAAAATAGATCCTGCAGATCCTGAGCTCAAATGAGTTCTTCAGTCTCATTCTCTTAAGTTACAAACGTATCTCTTTTCTCAACAGCAAATCGATTTCTACTTTTTACATCAATTCTTTTTAAAAAATTAAAAAAAATATTTATAAAATGGAAATATTGACAAGGCCATAGGATAAGAAGAGGTACAATTCCACACAATTCCCACCACCAGATCTCTGTACCCCATCCCCTCCCTTGAAAGTTTTTCTGCTGGGCTAGTTTCGTGGGTGAGAGAGAGACACGACCAGGGACTCATGGCTGAGTGGGACACAATTCAGTCTTTATTGATGAGGAATGCAGGGCAAGCTAGCTATCTCTAATCACAATCCTGTCCTTATATATCTCCTGAGGCGGAAGTGTCAGGAAGAGGAAGTACGTAGGATAGGGGGTGGGGAGAAGGAAAAAGCGAATCAGTGGGGATTAAACCAGTGCAGGCAAAACAATGATTATGTAAATAGACCACAGCCACAAGCAATGCAACAGAAGGGGTCTTAGAAGCAGAGTTTAGAAGCAGATCCACATTTTCCTATTCTTAAAAAAAAATTTTTTAAGTTTTTTTTTATTTTTTAAATATTTATTTTATTTATTCCCTTTTGTTGCCCTTGTTGTTTTATTGTTGTAGTTATTATTGTTGTTGTCATTGTTGGATAGGACAGAGAGAAATGGAGAGAGGAGGGGAAGACAGAGAGGAGGAGAGAAAGATAGACACCTGCAGACCTGCTTCACCACCTGTGAAGCGACTCCCCTGCAGGTGGGGAGCCGGGGTTTGAACCGGGATCCTTATGCTGGTCCTTGTGCTTTGCGCCACCTGTGCTTAACCCACTGCGCTACAGCCCGACTCCCCTCTTTAAAATTTTAAAAAAAATTATCTTTATTTATTTATTGGATAGAGACAACCAGAAATCAAGAGAGAAGGGGGAGATAGAGAGGGAGTGAGACAGAGAGACACCTGCAGCCCTGCTTCACCACTTATAAAGCTTTTCCCCTGCAGGTGGGGACTGGGGGCTTGAACACAGGTCCTTGCACATTGTAACATGCTCAATCAACCAGGTGCGCCACCACCACCCGGCCGCCTACCCCAATTCCATATATCCCTTTTGGAGTATAAACCATGTGTTGTATAATCCTCCTAACATCTATACAGGAGCAACTACTATCATTTCCATTTTATATATTTAGAAATTAAGATAAGAATTTCAAGTCATTACCTACGTTCACTCATATAGTAATTGGCAAAGACACAAAGATAGATTTTGAGCTAAAATAAATCTGAAGGCAAACATAAAGGCTTAATTAATACTCTGTGCAATTAGTTCATGACAAGCATAAAGTACGTTTGTCACAGAAGATTTTATTTTTATTTATTTATTTATTTTATTTATTTTTTCCCTTTTGTTGCCCTTGTTGTTTTATTGTTGTAGTTATTATTGTTGTTGTCGTTGTTCCATGGGACAGAGAGAAATGGAGAGAGGAGGGGAAGACAGAGAGGGGGAAAGATAGACACCTGCAGACCTGCTTCACCGCCTGTGAAGTGACGTCCCTGAAGGTGGGGATCCGGGGTTCAAACCGGGATCCTTATGCCGGTCCTTGTGCTTTGCACCACCTGCGCTTAACCCTCTGCGCTACAGCCCGACTCCCGTCACAGAAGATTTTTATGTATAAAAAAATCTCATTTTGAAAACAACAAGGGCAACAAAAGGGAATAAATAAATAAAATAAATATTAAAAAAAGCTCATTTTTGAATGTAAATTGGTACAACCTCTGTGGAGAGCAGTCTGGAAAACTCTCAGAAGGCTAGACATGGACCTTCCATATGACCCAATAATTCCTCTCCTGGGGTTATACCCCAAGGACTCCATAACACCCAACCAAAAAGAGGTGTTTACTCCTATGTTCATAGCAGCACAATTCATAATAGCTAAAACCTGGAAGCAACCCAGGTGCCCAACAACAGATGAGTGGCTGAGAAAGCTGTGGTATATATACACAATGGAATACTATGCAGCTATCAAGAACAATGAACCCACCTTCTCTGACCCATCTTGGACAGAGCTAGAAGGAATTATGTTAAGTGAACTAAGTCAGAAAGATAAAGATGAGTATGGGATGATCCCACTCATCAACAGAAACTGACTTAGAAGATCTGAAAGGGAAACTAAAAGCAGGACCTGATCAAATTGTAAGTAGGGCACCAAAGTAAAAACCCAGTGGTGAGGGGTAGACATGTAGCTTCCTGGGCCAGTGGGGGGTGGGAGTGGGCGGGAGGGATGGGTCACAGTCCTTTGGTGGTGGGAATGGTGTTTATGTACACTCCTAGCAAAATGTAGACATATAAATCAGTAGTTAATTAATATGAGAGGGGGAAATCAATTGTATGTCTCAAAGTTTCTCAAAAGACAAACTGAATCTTTTAAATATATAGGCTATGTATTTGATATGCGGACTCTCTCAAAAGCCTAGACCAAGTAGATTAGAAGCTTCCAATAGCACAGCTATATACAAGATACTGGGTACTGTACAACAAACCATAACAAAGGGACTTTTCAAAGTTAACCCAATTAACAAATAATGTGATGATAACATTAACTATCGATTGTCTTTTTGAACCCTAAGACAGCAGGAACCTCACATCTCCACTATAGAGCCCCTACTTCCCCCAGTCCTGGAACCCTTGGATAGGGCCCACTTTCCTGTATGCCTCTCCCAATCCATACCAAATAATATTGCATCCGCCGATCACAACCTAACCAACGCAACGATTGCCACCTCAACATGCTTCACCTCAGACTGTATCCAGAGACTTCACGTGTGGAATGACAACCCTTCAGCTTCATTACTCGGGTGAGACCTTTCCTTTAATAGTACACTCTAATTTCATCTCAGGTAATTCACTTTCTAACAAAGTCCCATAACCTAGATATACACCAGTTTCTGTGAGAGAGAGCTTATGTGCACACGTATCCATAAACTACTGCAAAATATATACCTGAAAGCAGGATTACACTAGAGTTTGCAGTGAGTACCTCCCTAACACTTCCTCTCCACTATTCCAAGCTTGGGATCCATGATTGCTCAACAAATTGTTTGGCTTCATATGTTAATTCTCTTTTCAATCACCAGGTTCCAGATGCCACCAGGATGCTGGCTAGGCTTCCCTGGATTGAAGACCCCACCAATGTGTCCTGGAGCTCAGCTTCCCCAGAGACACACCCTACTAGGAAAGAGAGAGGCAGAGTGGGGGTATGGACCGACCAATCAACGCCCATGTTCATCAGGGAAGCCATTACAGAAGCCAGACCTTCTACCTTCTGCAACCCTCAACGACCCTGGGTCCATGCTCCCAGAGGGACAGAGAATGGGAAAGCTACCATGGGAGGGGGTGGGTTATGGGGATTGGGTGTTGGGAATTGTGTGGAGTTGTACCCCCCTACCTTATGCTTTTGTTCACTAATCCTTTCTTAAATAAAAAATTTAAGAAAAAAAAAGAGAAAAAAAAAGCTCATTTTTTCCTACTGTATTTTGTATATACCTTACATTTATATACTATATAAATAGGTCTAAATTTTTATTTACTTGATAGAGACAGCCAGAAATTGAGAGGTAAGGGGATATAGAGCGGGAGAGACACAGAGAAACATCTAGGGGACTGCTTTTCCACTAGTGAATTTTACCCCCTGCAGGTGAAGATGAGGGGCTTGAACTTGGGTCCTTGTGCATTGTAACATGTGAGCTCAACCAGGTGTGCCACCACCCAGCCCCTAGTTCTATATGATACAAACAAAATTAATATTTACAGGGAATTCCTACTTGCCTTGAAGCAAGTAAATTAAATATTAATAATTTTAAGAAGTTACAAGCTTAGCTTTAAGGAGAAATCTCTGTTACAATGGTTTCATGTATCAGCATTTGAAAAGATATTTACTCCTCTGAGGTTAAATCTGTTCAGAAATAAAGTCATTAACCCGACGGAAAACAGATGTTGTAGCTAGTACAGAAATTTGGGACTGGGGCTCAAGGTTGCCCTCTGCTAGGAAAGCCAGATAGACAAATGTACATATATTCTAGCTATTTTCTGTCCGTGGGAAATCTTCCATTTACCTACTAGTAGCAGCCCAGTAAGGCAAGGACTTAGCATGATACAACATATGATAGGAAAAGCTATCTTTCCTCTAAATTCATCGCTAAGCAGTATGAATATTAAGAGGTAATGAAATGCCAATTCTAATCTGCAAGCAAAAAGATAAATCCACGGTATTATTGAGGTTCTTTGTTTGGAGAAATTTTTTTTTTTTTGCCTCCAGGGTTGTCGCTGGGGCTCGTGCCTGCACTATGAATCCATTGTTCCTGGATGCTATTTTTTTTTTCCATTTTTGCTGCCCTTGTTGTTGTTATTGATATTGCTATTGTTGACAAGACAGAGAAATCGAGAGAGGAGGGGAAGAGAGGAAGGGGGAAAGAAAGATGGACACCTGCAGACCTGCTTCACCACTTCTGAGGCAATCTCCCTGCAGGGGGAGAGCCAGGGGCTCGAACAAGGATCCTTGCAGTTTTGTGCCATGTGCACTTATCTCACTGCACTATTGCCTGAACTCCCCCCCCCCCCAAATTTCTTTTTTTAAAGAGACTGCTCTCAATAAACTAAGAGCTTCATTACATTACCACCTTACTTGTAAGAGGGTTGAAAAACAGCTAGCAGTAGCCCCAACAGGGGCCAAGCCATGGAGCACTGGGTTAAGCACATACATTACAGTGTTTCAAGGACCCAGGTTCAAACCCCTAGTCCCCACCTGCAGTGGGGGGAAGCTTTACAAGTGGTGATGTAAGGCTGCAGGTGTCTCTCTGCCCCTTTCCCTTTTTTACTTTCCCTCCTCTCTCAATTTCTCTCTGTCTCCACTTAATAACAAATAAATAAAATATTAAAGAAATAGAAATGAGAATATTTTCATTTGATCTTCAACATGCTGATAATAATTATGCTACTTATACATTTAAATTTCCATATTAACATTTTAAAAAGCTTTTAAATTATTTTTTATTATCTTTATTTATTGGATAGAGACAGCCAGAAATTTAGAGGGAAGTGGGTGATCGAAAGAGAGACAGAGAGACACCTGTAGCCCGGCTTCATCACTCACAAAGCTTTCCCCTTGCAGGTGGTGACCAGGGGCTCGAACCTGGGTCCTTGAACACTGTGATATATGTGCTCAACCAGGTGCACCACCACCCAGACCCATATTAATCTTCTAAGTAGTGCAGAATAACCTGTATTTCTTTCACTACAGAAAGATGTGTTTTTCAATGAGTATTTGATTTACAGAGGTCACGCTGATGTTCCCTTAACTACCTAGACAGTGATGTTTTTTTTTATTTTTATTTTTAAACCATTGGAAAAATGGGGCAAACAAGCGGATTCCTTTTATTTTGGGGAAATCACTGTCTTATTAGTTCAGAGACCAGCAGCCTCACTGAAGTGTATTTTGGTGCAGTTGAGAGCAGCTGGGTGAGGGCCACTTACACATGAACTCAGGGTTTTATATTGTGAAACTGAGGAATTTCATTGTTCCATTTTTTAAAAAAAATTATTTATTCCCTTTTGTTGCCCTTATTGTTTTTATTGTTGTAGCTATTATTGTTGTCATCGTTGCTGGATAGGACAGAGAGAAGTGGAGAGAGGAGGGGAAGACAGAGATGGGGAGAGAAAGACAGACACCTGCAGACCTGCTTCACCACCTGTGAGGTGACCCCCCTGCAGGTGGGGAGCCGGGGGTTCGAACCAGGATCCTGACACCGGTCCTCGAGCTTAGCGCCACCTGCGCTTAACCCACTGTGCTATAGCCCAACTCCCTCATTGTTCCATTTTTACAAAAAGAAGCTTAAGAAACTTGCTCAGTCTGATTTCCAAACTCACAGAAACCCGGGTTCATGGTAGTACAGAGCTATCAGGTGCCTCAGTGGTTATCAAGTTTGACAGTTTCATTTTACATAAATGAGAAATCTGTTTGCTAGACCCAGACAAAATGGCTCTGGCTCGAGGAGAAAACTATCAACACGACAAGCCATAGACTGGAAAATTAGAAAGAAAAACAATGATAACTCAAAAAATTATGAGGATGAAGTTTAGGAGTGGATTTCCCACAAAAATCTTGGCAGACTGAGAGCAGTGACAGCTCCACACAGGAGTCAATGTAAATAAATACAGAGTAATTACAAAACTAACAAGTCAATGCCAATTTGCCTCAATAAAAATCTTATTAAGAGCACAATGGTGGGGGCGGGGCAGACAGGGTCATGGTATACCCATTTAAGTGCATATAGTACCATGTGTAAGGATCTGTTCAAGGACCTGGGTTTGAGCCTCCACACCCCACCTGCAGCAGGGGACACTTCTCTCTCCCCCTCACTATTTTCTTCTCCCCTCTCAATTTCTTTCTGTCTTATAGAATCAAATGGAAAAAGAAAAAAAATGGCTATCAGGAGCAGTGGGTTCGTAGTGCTGGCACCAAGCCCCAGCGATAACCCTGGAGATAAAAACAAAACAAAACAAAACAAAACAAAACAAAACAAAACAAAACAAAACAAAACCAGTGCAGTAAAATCATCTGTATTAGCAAAGAAAACATTTAGTACTTATGAAAAAAATTCACTTGCTAATTTAAAAGAAACAGGCTAAGTATTTTAGATATCACTCACAGAAATACTCATATCATTATGTCACCAAAGGTTCTCAGTGACAAATGAATTACCCACTCATTATAATATATAGTGTGTTGATAATAAGGTATATTAAAAGTGGATTCTTTTTTCTTTAATTTTTATTTATAATCAAAGTGGATTCTTTTATTTATTTATTTTCCCCTTTGTTGCTCTTGTTTTTCATTGTTGTTGCAGTCGTTGTTGTTATTGATGTTGTTGTTAGATAGGACAGAGAGAAATGGAGAGAGTAGGGGAAGACAGAGAGGGGGAGAGAAAGATAGACACCTGCAGACCTGCTTCACCGCCTGTGAAGTGACTCCCCTGCAGGTGGGGAGCTGGGGGCTCGAACCGGGATCCTTACACTGGTTCTTGGGCTTTGCGCCACATGTGCTTAACCCGCTGCGCTACTGCCTGACTCCCAATAAAAGTGGATTCTACAGGCATGCAATTCTGACCACACTGAAGAAAACGTGAGAAATAACGGGAAGGTTCAAAGGCTAGTGGCAGATCAGTCTCATAGGCAGCAGCTATGATGCCATTACTAATCAACATTTTTTTTTTTTTTTTTTCTGGGAATTGCATTTTTTTTTTTATTTAAATTTTTAATTTAAGAAAGGATTAGTGAACAAAGGCATAAGGTAGGAGGGGTACAACTCCACACAATTCCCACCACCCAATCCCCATAACCCACCCTCTCCCATGATAGCCTTCCCATTCTCTAGCCCTCTGGGAGCATGGACCCAGGGTCGTTGAGGGTTGCAGAAGGTAGAAGGTCTGGCTTCTGTAATTGCTTCCCTGCTGAACATGGGTGTTGACTGGTCGGTCCATACTCCCAGTCTGCCTCTCTCTTTCCCTAGTCAGGTGTGTCTCTGGGGAAGCTGAGCTCCAGGACACATTGGTGGGGTCCTCAATCCAGGGAAGCCTAGCCAGCATCCTGGTGGCATCTGGAACCTGGTGATTGAAAAGAGAGTTAACATACAAAGCCAATCAATTTGTTGAGCAAACATGGATCCCAAGATTGGAATAGTGGAGAGGAAGTGTTGGGGAGGTACTCACTGCAAACTCTAGTGTAATCCTTCTTTCAGGTATATATTTTGCAGTAGTTTATGGATACGTGTGCACATACGCTCTCTCTCACAGAAACTGGTGTATGTCTAGGTTATGGGACTTTGTTAGAAAGTGAACTACCTGAGATGAAATTAGAGTGTACTATAAAAGGAAAGGTCTCACCCAAGTAATGAAGCTGAAGGGTTGTCATTCCACACGTGAAGTCTCTGGATACACTCTGAGGTGAAGCATGTTGAGATGGCAATCGTTGCGTTGGTTAGGTTGTGATCGGCGGATGCAATATTATTTGGTATGGATTGGGAGAAGCATACGGGAAAGTGAGCCCTATCCAAGGGTGCCAGGACTGGGGGAAGTAGGGGCTCTATAGTGAAGATGTGAGGTTCCTGCTGTCTTAGGGTTCAAAAAGACAATCAATAGTTAATATTACCCACACATTATTTGTTAATTGGGTTAACTTTGAAAAGTCCCTTTGTTATGGTTTGCTGTACAGTACCCAGTATCTTGTATATAGCTGTGCTATTGGAAGCTTCTAATCTACTTGGTCTAGGCTTTTGAGAGAGTCCGCATATCAAATACGTAGCCTATCTATTAAAAAGATTCAGTTTGTCTTTTGAGAACCTTTGAGACATACAATTGATTTCCCCCTCTCATATTAATTAACTACTGATTTATATGTCTACATTTTGCTAGGAGTGTACATAAACACCATTCCCATCACCAAAGGACCGTGACCCATCCCTCCCGCCCATTCCCACCCCCCACTGGCCCAGGAAGCTACATGTCTACCCCTCACCACTGGGTTTTTACTTTGGTGCCCTACTTACAATTTGATCAGGTCCTGCTTTTAGTTTCCCTTTCAAATCTTCTAAGTCAGCTTCTGTTGATGAGTGGGATCATCCCATACTCATCTTTAACTTTCTGACTTAGTCCACTTAACATAATTCCTTCTAGCTCTGTCCAAGATGGGTCAGAGAAGGTGAGTTCATTGTTCTTGATAGCTGCATAGTATTCCATTGTGTATATATACCACAGCTTTCTCAGCCATTCATCTGTTGTTGGGCACCTGGGTTGCTTCCAGGTTTTAGCTATTATGAATTGTGCTGCTATGAACATAGGAGTACACACCTCTTTTTGGTTGGGTGTTATGGAGTCCTTGGGGTATAACCCCAGGAGAGGAATTATTGGGTCATATGGAAGGTCCATGTCTAGCCTTCTGAGGGTTTTCCAGACTGCTCTCCACAGAGGCTGTACCAATTTACATTCCCACCAGCAATGTAAAAGGGTTCCTCTGTCCCCACATCCTCTCCAGCATTTGTTGCTGCTGTCCTTTTTGATGTATGCCATTCTTACAGGAGTGAGGTGGTATCTTAGTGTTGTCTTAATTTGCATTTCTCTGACAATCAGTGACCTAGAGCAGTTTTTCATATGTTTGTTAGCCTTTTGGATCTCCTCTGTGGTGAGTGTTTTGTTCATTTCCTCTGCCCATTTTTGGATGGGGTCATTTGCTTTTTTGCGGCTAAGTTTGCTGAGCTCTTTATATATTTTGGTGATTAGTTTCTTGTCTGATGTCTGGCATGTGAAGATCTTCTCCCATTCTGTGAGGGGTCTCTCTGTTTGTTTAATAGTTTCTTTGGATGTGCAGAAGCTTTTCAATTTGATGTAGTCCCATTGGTTTGTTTCTGCTTTGGTCTTCCTTGCAATTGGGTTTGATTCATCAAAGATATCCTTGAGGTATAGATGGGAAAGTGTTTTACCAATGTTTTCCTCTAAGTATTTGATTGTTTCTGGTCTGACATCTAGGTCTTTGATCCATTTGGAGTTGATTTTTGTTTCTGGTGAGATAAAGTGGTTCAATTTCATTCTTCTGCATGTTTCAACCCAGTTTTCCCAGCACCATTTATTGAAGAGAGCCTCCTTCTTCCATTTAATCCTTTGGGCCCCCTTATCAAAGATTAGATGCCCATAGGTGTTGGGATTTACTTCTGGGCTTTCAATTCTGTTCCACTGGTCTGTGTGCCTATTTTTGTTCCAGTACCATGCTGTTTTGATGATGATGGCCTTATAATATAGTTTAAGGTCTGGGAGTGTGATGCCTCCATTTCTGTTTCTTTTCCTCAAGATGGTTTTGGCAATTCTAGGTGTTTTCAGGTTCCAGATAAATGATTGTAGTGTTTGTTCTATTCTCTTAAAGAAGCTTGGTGGAACTTTGATGGGTATTGCATTAAATTTGTATATGGCTCTGGGGAGAATGTTCATTTTGATGATATTTATTCTTCCAATCCATGAGCATGGGATATCTTTCCATTTCTTGGTATCAGTTTCTATCTCCTTGAGTAGCGACTCATAGTTTTCAGCATACAAGTCTTTCACTTCTTTGGTCAACTTTATTCCTAGGTATTTGATTGATTTTGCTGAAACAGTGAATGGGAGTGATTTCTGGATGTCTTCTTCTTCAGATTTAGTGTTTGCATAAAGAAATGCCACTGATTTTTGTACATTGATTTTGTAGCCTGATACCTTGCTATATTGCCTAACAACTTCCAGTAATTTTCTACTGGATTCTTTAGGTCTTTCTATGTATACTATCATATCATCTGCAAATAGTGAGAGCTTGACTTCTTCCCTTCCAATCTGTATCCCTTTGATTTCTTTCTCTTGCCTGATTGCTATGGCAAGAACTTCCAATACTATGTTGAAGAGTAACGGTGACAGTGGGCAGCCCTGTCTAGTCCCTGATCTGAGGGGGAATGCTTTCAGCTTCTCTCCATTGAGTATGATGTTGGCTGTAGGTTTGCTATATATAGACTCCACTATCTTGAGGAATTTCCCATCTATTCCCATTTTTTGTAGAGTTTTGAGCATGAATGGGTGTTGGATTTTGTCAAAGGCTTTCTCTGCATCTATTGAGATAATCATGTGGTTTTTGGCTTTGCTTTTATTGATGTGATGAATGACATTGATTGATTTACGGATGTTGAACCAGCCTTGCATTCCTGGGATGAATCCCACTTGGTCATGATGAACAATCTTTTTGATGTGTTGCTGTATCCGGTTGGCCAAGATCGTGTTTAATATTTTGGCATCTATGTTCATCAGAGATATTGGTCTGTAGTTTTCCTTTTTTGTTCTGTCCCTATCAGCTTTTGGTATCAGGGTGATGTTGGCTTCATAAAAGGTGGAAGGGAGTATTCCTGTTTCTTCAATCTTATGGAATAGCTTAAGAAGTATGGGTATTAACTGTTTCCTGAAAGTTTTGTAGAATTCGTTTGTGAAGCCATCTGGTCCAGGACTTTTGTTGTTGGGGAGATTCTTAATAACGGTTTCAATTTCTTTGTCTGTGATTGGTGCATTTAGATTTTGTAGTTCTTCTTGGTTCAGTTTTGGAAGTGCATAGGTTTCTAGGAATTGTTCCATTTCTTCCAGATTCTCTAGCTTGGTGGCATATAGTTCTTTATAGAAGTTTCGCAGAATTCTCTGGATTTCTGTGGTGTCAGTTGTGATATCTCCTGTATCGTTGACAATTCTATTAATTTGAGTCTTCTCTCTTTTTTGTTTGGTGAGTCTGGCTAGGGGTTTGTCAATTTTGTTTAATCTTTCAAAGAACCAACATTTGGCTTCATTGATCTTTTGTATGGTTCTTTTATTTTCGATGTTGTTTATTTCTGCTCTAACTTTAGTGATTTCTGTCCTTCTGGTTGCTTTAGGGTTCCTTTGTTCCTCTTCCTCTAAGTCCTTGAGGTGTGTAGTAAGTTCGTTCATTTGGGCTTCTTCTTGGTGTTTAATATGTGATTGTATAGCTATAAGTTTCCCTCTCAGTACTGCTTTAGCTGTGTCCCAAATATTTTGATAGGTTGTGTCTTCATTTTCATTAGTTTCCAGGAACATTTGAATTTCCTGTTTGAGTGAGTGTCTGACCCAGTGGTTCTTAAGGAGCATGTTGTTTAGTTTCCAAATTCTATGTCTTTTAATAATTTTCCGTTTGTTGTTAAAAGTTAGTTTTACTCCACTGTGGTCTGAGAAGATACTTGGGATGATTTCAATGCTCTTGAATTTATTGATGCTGTCTTTGTGGCCTAGCATGTGGTCTATCCTTGAGTATGTGTTGTGTGGATTTGAAAAGAAGGTGTATTCCAGTTTTTTGGGGTGGAGGAGTCTGAAAATGTCCAAGAGGTCTAGTCTGTCAATCTCTTCATTCAATTCTCTTATATCTTTATTGGTTCTCTTCTTTGTTGATCTGTCTAAGTGTGAGAGTGGGGTATTGAAGTCTCCCACTATTATTGTATTACTATTGATGTATTTTTGAAATTCTTTCAATAGGTGTTTAATGTATTTAGATGGTCCCTCGTTGGGTGCATAGATGTTAATAATTGTTAAGTCTTCTTGGCTGATTGATCCTCTTATCATTATGTAATGTCCTTGCCTATCTTTTATTACTTTATTTAATTTAAAATCTATCGTGTCTGAGATGAGAATGGCTGTTCCTGCCCTTTTTTGTGGACCGTTAGCCTGTATGATAGTTTTCCATCCTTTCACTTTAAGTCTGTGTTTATCTTGTTGTGACAGATGTGATTCTTGCAAGCAGCATATGGTTGGGTTATATTTTCTGATCCATCCCCCCACCCTGTGCCTTTTGATGGGTGAGTTTAAGCCATTGACATTTATTGATATTATGGATTTAATGTATTGTAGTGCCATTGTTCTAAAAAACAATTTGTTTGCTCTGATATATTACAAGTATTATAGTGATGTTCTTGTTTATAAGAGGTCTTTTAATACCTCTTTCAGGGCCGGCTTGGTGATAGTTGCCTCCTTTAACTGTTGTTTGTCTAAGAAGGTTTTGATCCCTCCATCTAGCTTGAATGAAAGTCTAGCAGGATATATAATCCTTGGTTGAAACCCTTTTTCATTCAGGGCTCGATAGATATCTTGCCACTCCCTTCTGGCTTTTAGAGTCTGAGTTGAAAAATCTGCAGAAAGTCTTATGGGTTTTCCCCTGTATGTGACTTTTTGTTTCTCTCTTGCAGCCTTTAGGATCCTTTCTTTATCCTTACTTCTTCTCATTGTGACTATGATGTGTCTTGGTGTTTTCAGGTCTGGGTTGATTCTGTTTGGTACTCTCTGGGCCTCTTGCACCTTGATATCCTTTCTGTTATTCAGGTCTGGGAAATTTTCTTGTATTATTTCCTCTAGGATGTTTGCTTCCCCTTCCTCTCTTTCTTCCTCTGGCAGGCCAATTATACGAATGTTACTTCTTTTGAGATCATCCCATATGTCTCTGTTGTTGTTTTCAGTGTCTCTCAATCTCTTTTTAAGCTCTTTCACCTCTTTCTTAGTTTTCTCTAACTCATCCTCTGTCTGACTAATTCTGTTTTCTGCTTCTGTTAGTCTGCTTTCCCTTGCCTCAGCTTCTTTCTTCATTACAGCTATTTCAGCTTTCAGTTCTCTAATTGTCTCAAGATAATCAGTATTTTCCTTGGAGGTCTCAACTGTTGTTTCCCTAATACTGCCATTTCTTTCCTCCAATGTTGTTTTCATTTCTGTGATTAATAAGTTTATTATTGCTTGCATACTTTTCTTATCTATGGTTACTTCTGACTGATTTGTGGTTTCTTCTGGGCTCTTGTCTTCATTCATTGGGGTAGCAGTTTTATTTGTTTTTAATCTACCCATTTTTTTTTAATTTATGTGTTTCTCTCTCTTTTTTTTTTTTTTAATGTTCTGTTGTTCCTCAGTTGTTGTGTTTTGAGCACAAGTAACACTGTACTAAATACCTTTATGACAATTGCACTCACCAACCTCCGGAATAACCGTAGCAACTGAAGTAAGTATTGAAGGAGTTTAATCGTTACCAGTTAGCCAAACAATTTCTCCAGTCCGTGAAAAAATAGTAACCAAATCCCAGTGAAGAAAGAGAAAAGGAAGAGAGGATAGCAAGAATAGACAGTTATGCAAATCTACTATCCAGTGTATATTCTAAGGGTAACAAGAGTGTAAAGGGAACTAGAGCAGAGATACACACATAGAGAGTCCACTCTGGGTCAGATTTCTTCCCCAAAGTAATTCACAAATTCAGAAAGGCAAAGAAGAAAGAAGTGTATGACAAGATTAAAAAAAAAAAAAAAAAAAGAAAAAAAAAGAAAAAAAAAGAGAGAGATTGAGAGAGATAAGAGAGAGAAAAGGGAGAAGATAGGAAGAAGAGTTGTAATTAAAGAGCAGTGCGAGGAACTTCCCAAATGTGTATCAGTGAATTAACAAAAAAAAACAAACAAAAAAAAAAACCCTGTTTGGTGGTATGGGGTATCCTGCTAGTAGCTGGTCCCAGGCACTGCTTATGGGGGGAGGGGGGGCGGCGGGAAGGATGTATGCTTGAAAATTAAAAGGAAGAAAAAAGAATTTTTTCCCCCTACTCTAATTCTTAACCCAAATTAAGTTATAGAAACATCCTTGGTATGACCGTTATGGCCCCTTATTGGATGGCCTGCTAAAGGCAGAAAATCCTATTGTTTACACGAGATGTGTCCGGAGCTCAAAGGCTGGCCGCTTCTGCTTCTCCGGGCGCCATTTTCCGGGAAACCCCGCCCTCCAGACTTTTTAAAAAGATTTCTCAAAAATGAAAACTAGCTCCAAGTCCTTTGATCCAATGAGAGCTATACAAGAGGCAGCCCCCGAGCTAAAGTGCTCTCTCCGGGTCCTCTGCCCGCCGCGCTCTGCAACCGGCGGAGGAGCCGCCTTCCCGGGCGGGCGGAGGACAATGCCCGGCGCACTCGCCTTGCCTGGCGCCGCCTGGGAATTCTGGCGCCCCGCTAGTCCGTGTCACCTTTGCTCTAATTGTTAACCCAAATTAAACTGTAATAACTTCTTTGGTGCCCCCCCCCCCCCTTATTGACTGGCCTGCTAAAGGCAGAAAATCCTACCTTTGCCGACGATGCTATCAGAGCACTCGCTGTTAGCGACTTCTCAGGCCGTCGCCATATTACCTCCCCACTAATCAACATTTTTAAGCAATATGTAAGATGTATATCCGTCTTTAACACAAAGAGCTAAAATAACTAACAAAGCGATATGTTTATTTATACTGACCACAGGGATATTGGTAAATACTTTTGAATTCTGAAAAAATACCATCCACAAATTGTCTATGTTTAGTTAACAATATAATTTAAGTGCATTTATAAATAAGCTTCAAGTTTTTGGAGACCCAAAAAATAAGCCAGCTTCTTAGAGTACAGAAATTCCTTGCTGAGACTCAAAAGGCTTCAGGCTCAATCACACTAGCACTGACTTTTGTTAGATCTGAGCAACGTTCTTGTTGTTTTGTCTCACACTTTCTCTCCTCTTTTGTAATAAACTCTTTTTAAAAAAATATTTATTTTATTTATTTATTCCCTTTTGTTGCCCTTGTTGTTTTATTGTTGTAGTTATTATTATTGTTGTCGTTGTTGGATAGGACAGAGAGAAATGGAGAGAGGAGGGGAAGACAGAGAGGAGGATAGAAAGATAGACACCTGCAGACCTGCTTTACCGCCTGTGAAGCGACTCCCCTGCAGGTGGGGAGCCGGGGTTCGAACCGGGATCCTTATGCCGGTCCTTGTGCTTTGCACCACCTGCGCTTAACCCGCTGCGCTACAGCCCGACTCCCCATAATAAACTTTTATATTACAAAGTTTTCTTTTGCTATTATAAAGCTTTCTGGCTGGTGTTTTTAAATCATTCAACTATGATGTTACTGACTTTTTTTTTTTTTCCTCCCTAAGACCATGTGACTCATCCTAGGTTTCCAATACAGAGAAATGAATATATTAAACAAAACATACATTTCCCATTTAATAAGTATTTAGCTATTTTCACTGTTCTGTCTTCTAGGGAAATGACACTCATACTTGATTCCACTACTTAAAGCTTTATGAAACATAAAAAAAAATAGTTTTCCTATCTTCTTTTAGAATTTAAAATACTAGATGCTAGTACAAAATGACTAGACACAGCAGATTTAACAAAGAAGCAAAGCATTTTTCAAAGCCATAGTGGTATTTGTTGCTTGTCTCCTGGGCTTCAGACAGAGAGAGAGAGAGAGAGAGAGAGAGAGAGGGAAAGAAACCACAGCAGCTCTGAAGCTTCTTTCAATGCAGTGAGGGCTGCACGCAGACCTGGGTGGAGCACATGGACAAGCAGTTCAGTAGCCAAGTGAACTATTTTGCTGACCCCGCTAGTGGACTTTAATTTGAAAATCCCTTCTAGAAATTCTGGCCCATCTGTGGGAATGACCAGCAACTGTAACCTCTCTCCTCTCACAGGACTTAAATCTTAAAAGTAGTAAGACAATATTGATATGGGGGATGAAAGAATTAGTAAACTGGATTGCCTGGACCGAGTCCTATAAAAATCCAGCAACATAAAAGTAGTCTGTCATTTGGAAGCAAGAGAAAGGAGAACAGTAGACAGGACTAGGTTGTTTTCTACATTATGTGGAAAAGTTGTTGACACAAGTTTTGAAAGGCAGCTCTCTATGTCAGTTTTATTCCACTGTACTATTCATTTGACTGTCATACCAAATATGTTTACTGGGGAAATGAAGATTTACAAGAATGTGGTTGTCACAAGTGGACAGTTTCTTATCTCTCTGTGATAGCTGTTAACACATCACACCCATCCTCTAGCTTGGACCCTGTCTCTACCATAAGAGATTGTACTCTCTTTTCAGTTTCCTCCTGTGACCCCTCCCTTTCCAGTAGTGGGATCTGTGGCAGTAGTCCATGCTTCATTCAAGTATTACCCTGTAATTTACCTTTTTTTGTGTGTCCTATGCCCCACCTATTAAAAACTCTACATAGCTGATTTATGTTGCAAGTCATTCAAAAACTTAGAGATTTTCCATAGTGCTTTTAGAGGAGCATTTTTTGTAATGTAAATGTCAACATTCTTTGTATCAGGGATAGTGTGTCTAATTATGCTGATATTATATAGCTCATATAAATCTACAGAGTATCTTAAAATCAGAATTTAAAGTTTATGCCCTTGTTTCTTTTACTTCTTGTTGGAACCAGGGCCTCACACTTACATGATCTCACCTCTCTGGGCCACTGTTTCATTCATTGAGAGAGAGAGAGAGAGAAGGAGTGATATCATAGCGCTAAGAGCTTCTTCTGTTACAGAGACTCCCTCATGGTGAAGGGGTTTGAACCTTGATTATGCTTAAGGCACTGTAGGCATCCTATCAGGTGAGCTATCTCTTGGTCTCTCTGCCTTTTGTTTAATTTTTTTGTAAGGAACCCTTACTTATGTAGTAATCAGTGAGACATATGTAAGTGTTAAGAAAAACTTACTGAAAATTTTGCAAGGTAAGCCAAAAATTTGATTTTTTTTTCTTTCAGAATAGTATATGGTTGGGTACTATTACTGAACTGAAAGGTCTCACTCATTTGGATAGCTTAAAAAAAAACTACATTAACTTAAAACAACAAAAACACTTTCTTACTCCTTCCCCTAAGATCTACAGTATAATAAAAGTAAATAGTTCACAATTATGCTAAAGGAAGTCTTTTCTACATATGAAAATGTGATAGTCGCTTAAGTTCAGAATGATATATATATATATATATATATATATATATATAGTATATATATTTTTTCATCAAGCAATTGTTTCTGGCTTTTTCCGTATTTCTTTGCTGTCTTCTTGACATGCTGCTTCTACTTAGTGATATGCTGAGGTGGCTGATGACAGTAAAAATGTGAGATGTATGAAAAGAAAGAGAATTAAACACAACTTTTTAAAGGCACGTCATTTTTTTATCCTACTGCCATTGGAGTATAGTATCTTGTAATTACTGTGTTATGATTGATGGCTTAGTATTAGATTATTTACTAGATTAATGTTCGCTATACACACATGTAAATACTCCTACAATGTGCATGCTCACAGAGTAAGATGTACCAAGATATACCTGCGCGCATGCACATACACACACACACACACACACACACACACACACACACACACACACACACACACACACACACACAGGCATTGCATAGATATGTGGATTAGACATTTAGATACACTCAACTGTTGGTTATTATGCCAGGCCCCCTGCATTGCTTAACACTGTGGTCTATTTACATAATCATTGTTTTGTCTGAGACCCGCCCTGTCTGCAGGTCATTGGTTTAATCCTCACTGGTTAGATGGAAGCTTGCTCTCTCCACCCGCTCTCCTACGTGTTTCCTTTTTCCAACCTGCCACTTCCATCTCAGAAGGTATAAAGGCAGATCAATAAAAGCATTGAATTGTGTTCCCACTCAGCCATGAGTTCCTGGTTGTCTCTCTCCCGCCCGGGGAAGCTAGCTCGGCACTCAACTCCTCTGTACAAACACAGATTCACAATGCAGGAATAAATTCCATGGGTTAAAGAGTGGCAATGGCTTATAGAAATAAAAAACTTTTCTGTCATAGCTAAGTAGTCAAAACAGTTTTGGAACAGGTATCTTTCGTGATTATCATACTCATTGTGATTGAAAATGAAATATACTCAGAGAAATCCAACATGTAAACCTGATCAAATCAGTACTTTAGAAAATATCTGCATGGGAGTTCTGTGAGTGTGGCTAAGGAGGAACAAAGAATGAAAGGTTGTGCCTGGGAGAGACCATATAAAGCAAACAAACAAACAAACAAAAAGGGAACATCTGAAACCCCATAACAAAACCCACGAAGCCTGAGGAAAATCACACAGGGGCAGGTATGTGTGATGAGTGAGTGGAAAGGGGAAGGGTGTGGGGAGCAACATGGGCTACAAGCAGCTATAGTCCAAAGCTATCCCATAGCTTGGGAAAACAGACAGAGCCTTTGCTTCTCTCCCCTCCCCCCTTTTAAAATTCTTTATCAGGGAATTAATAGTTTAGAGTCAGCAGTAAAATAAAAAAAAATATTTTGTACATGTGTAACATTTCTCAGTTTTCCACATAACAATTCAAATCCCACTAGGTCCTCCTTGTCTTGTCTTTTCTCCTATTTTCTTCTCTTTCTCTCTTTGCCTTCAGGGTTATTGCTGGCGCTGGGTGCCAGCGCTACAAATCTACTGCTCTTGGAGGCTCCTTTCCTACCTCCCCTACACCTTACTAGATAGGACAGACAGAAATTGAGAGAGAGAGGAGGGTCTGAGAGAGCAAGGGGAAGATGGTGAGAGAAAGATAAGACACCTGCACAGGTGGGGAGCCAGGGGCTCAAACATGGATCCTTGTGCGGGTCCTTGCGCTTCATACTTTGTGCACTTAGCCAGGTGTGCCACCCACTACCTGGCTCATCTCCCCAGACACATTTTGAAGTGTTGACTTGGCACTGAGAGGCTGGCAACAGTGTGGGGAGAAGGCTAGTGTAGGTGGACCCCAAGCAGTGGGTGACTGTACATATGCCATTTGTCTTGAGTCAGGAGCTGGAAATAGAATATTGGGAAACAGTCTGAGCCATATTGCAATGTACACTGACCTGAATATCAGGGACACTTTCCCAGCCCCTGCTGCACCACCACATATAAACAATACAGCACAGCACCACCTGCTGGTTTAACAACTGAAACATGGATATGAACTCAGAAGTTGAGGTTCAAGATCACTGCCAACCAGACTTCCCTGGACAGACAACCCCACCAATGTGTCCTGGAGCTCCGCTTCTCTTCCCCATTAGGGAAAGAGAGAGACAGGCTAGGAGTATGGATTGACATGTCAACATCCATTTTCAGCGGGGAAGCAATTCCAGAAGCCAGACCTTCCACCTTCTGCATCCCACAGTGATCTTGGGTCCATACACCCAGAGGGTTAAAAAATAGGAAAACTATCAGGGGAGGGGATGGGCTACGGGGTTCTAGTGGTGGGAATTGTGTGGAGTTGTACCCCTCTTATCCTATGGTTTTGTCAGTGTTTCCTTTTTATAAATAAAAATAAATACAAAAGAAAACATGTCTGATTTTGATTTCAGGAAGCTAATTATGAAGACAGTCCAGGACACCAACCATAGCATACCAAAAATCTGTCACACTATCTTTCAAGCACAAAGGAGAAATCAAATGATCCCCAAATATACAGAAACTTAAGGAACTAAAAATTTTAAATTAGATTTATTTATTTATGGAACAGAGACAGCTAGAAATTGAGAGGGAAGGAGGTGATAGAGAGGGAGAGAGACAGAGAGACATCTAGAGACCTTGTTCACCACTTTTGAAGCTTTGCCCCTGCAGGTGGGGGCTGGGGGCTTAAACCTGGGTCCTTGCACATTGTAATAGGTGCACTCAACCAGGTGTGTCACCTCAGTCCAAGTTTCATCCTATGCGCTCCCTTTCTAACTCTGTCTCACAAGTTCCACTTTCTTCCTGACCCATCCCACCCAACACTTCTCCTCCTGCTTCCAGCAATGGTGAGGTGAAGACTGAGATTTTAGAGTTTCTGTTTTTAGGTTCCTCGATGGGGGTTGGGAATAAGAGTATGTAACAGACACCTGTTACACAAAACTGAGAGACCTTACACATGTAGAGACAAATGCTCTGTAATCCATTAACCCCCTAGAAAATAAAACAAAGATGAAATTAAATGTCAGTATGAATTTACTAGTATATTATCTGAATAATTTTTGTAAATGTTGTGAGAACAACTATGGATTTGACTGATGATTCAGTTGACAGCTAAGGTCACACCAGAGAAAAATCAAGGTGGAATCAAAGAAACTTAAACACTTTTTCAGTATAAATTGGTCACTTAGTTTGAAAATCATGTTTTGTTATTGCTTCAGTTGCAGCTCAATGAGTATTTCAAAATGTTCTTCCAAATGTGTGAACTGATATTGCCAGTGACTACAGAGTCTTAGATATAGAGGTGATCAGTGACATTATCTGGCCCAGTGCTTTTTCTCGGCATATGAACTAATCGTCTAAAAGTTTTGCAGCTGAGGAAATAAAGATGGCAATCATTACCATTTCAGGGGAGAAAACCTAGGCTTGAAAGCATTCAGTGAGTATCCAACTTTATTAGAACTTGTTACTAACCATCAGCACTAAAATTTAACTCATCAATATCACATGTTTTGCTTTCCAATATCTTATCCCATCTTAATCCTGTTGATAATTTTGAAGTGTTACTTGGAGATAGAAAGATAATTCACTAAGATAGAAATTCATTTCTTGGATCCCTGGACAACAGATGTCGTTATCCTGAGTATTTTGTTCAATGTGGGATTCAGAATGTCACTATTTGAAGAGTTACACGTTTTATGGAGCTGACCTCCACGAAGGGAAAGGACTTTGTCACTTTAGTCAGCGTGTTTAACAAACTTACTTTTGGTTGTGAGTTCTGAGTATGCACTAGACAGTAAGATCTTTACGCGATATATTTACAGGCTTCAGTCTCCAGTCTAGTTCTGAGCCACTGTGACTAAACAAATGTAATTGTTCTGAATGGACTCTAAATAGCTTCTGGCATTTTATTACAAAGCAATTACATCGGAGTCTTTCCCAGTGCTCAGGCATGCCTTTTTTTTTTCTTTCAAAATTACACAAACAGGTGAAATTAGCCATTACAAATGATAACCTACATGTCTGACAAGTAAGTGGATGTGAAGTGGAGGGAGGTTCAAGCTCAGTGAGCAGTTCGTTTTCAAGATAACTGCACTGAGAAATGTCAGCAGACGCATTCAATGTAGATGCATTGTTTTTGAAAAAGCATATGTACTTTGTTTCACAATGCTGTGAAACAGCGTCAGATGTGTTCAGCATTCCCTCAAAGTTAAGTGAACATTGACCTCTTATACATCTATGTCAAATTGAAATATTGATTAATCACCTCTAGTTTTAGACCAGAAGCAACTGGTTGCATTTGCTATTTAAGATACAGCCATGTGTAAATAGCATTAAATGACATACATCATGATAAGGTCTTGTATGATACAGCAAATTCTAACCATGGGATTTTCAAAGTAAACCAAACTCCCTAATAACTTGGTTACATGAATAACTATCTATTGTTTTCTTAAACTCCAAAACAGCAGGAACTCTCCCCATTCTCTATAAAACCCATATTTCTCCCAGTCCTGGAAACTCTAGGGGCATGGCTTGTCTTCTTGCAGGCTTCACTCAATCCGTACCATTTGATACTGCATGTGCTGAGCTCAGCCAAATTGATGGGACCAGTACCACCTCGACATGTTTCACTTTGGATTGTGTCCAGAAACACCAGGCGTGGAATGTCAACCCTTCAGTTCCAGAATTCTGGTGAGACCATTCCTAGCTCATAAGATTACTCAATGCCATATTGGGTGGTGCATCTCCTAACAAAGCCACAGAACCTAGATAAAGGTCAGGGCCCAGGAGACAGAACACATGTGCACATGTACCCATAAGTCAGATGTCAGGCCCAGGGGCAAAGAGAAAAAGGAAAAAAAAAATAGTATAACCACAGACCCTTTGAAATTTAACTAAAATATGCCTACTAGCTATCTACAAAATGGAGGACCACCAACTCTTCATCTGCATTATTCCAGCCTTTAGGTCCATGCTTGTTCAACAATTTGTTTGGCTTTGTATGTTAATTCTCTTTTCAGACACCAGGTTCCAGATGCTAGCAGGATATGATAAGACTTTCCTGGACAGACAACCCCACCAATATGCCTTGGAGCTCTGCTTCCCCAGAGCCCTTCCCCACTAGGGAAAGAGAGAGACAGGATGGGAGTATGGATCAACCTGTCAACACCCATGTTTAGCAGGGAAGCAATTACAGAAGACAGACCTTCCACCTTCTACATCCCACAATGACATTGGGTGCATACTCCCAGACAGATAAAGAATAGGATCAGGGGAGGGGATGGGATATGGAGTTCTGGTGGTGGGAATTGTCTGAAGTTGTACCCCTCTTATCCTATGGTTATGTCAATGTTTGCTTTTTATAAATAAAAAAATTAAAAAAAAGAAAAAAAGAAAGTGTCTGTTTGAAAGGAAAACTGTTTAAAACAAGGGTCTTTGTGGGAATCCCAGGACTCCCTGATTAGGGCCTCATGGCGAGGTGCCCTGATAGTGTCTTAAGGGTCATCATTAAAGTATGCCAGTCTTTTGCCCTTACTCAGCTTTTGTAGACCTTATTTTAGTAAGGTTAGCTTTGGAGTGGCTGAGGGAAGTGTAATAGGCAGTAGGTGAGGAGGGTATATAGGTATAAGTAGAAATTATTTCATTAGGTACTTTAAGATGCCTTTTTAGGTCTTTCTACTTGCTTGTTTCATTTATTGACTCACTGAAAACTATTGTGAACTTTTGCTTTCAGGCATATATTTTGCCCTAATTTATGGATACATGTGAACATCTGCCCTAGCTCATGGTACCTGGTTTATATCTAGGTTTTGAGGCTTTGTTAGGAAGTGGACCACCCAAAATGGAATCTGATGAGAAAGGAATCCTATGAGAGAGGAAAGGTCTCACCCGAGTAATGAGGCTAAAGGGTTGACATTGCATGGGCGACGTCTCTGGACACATTCTGAAGTGAAGCATACTGAGGTGGTACTCATTGCATTGAATAGGTTGGGATCATCAGATGCAGTATCAGTTGGTATGAATTGAGAGAAGCATGCTGGGAAGTAAGCCCCACCCTAGAGGTTCCAGGAATGGGGGAAATGTGGGTTTTATAGAGGAAGCAGGAGGTTCCTGCTGTCTTAGGGTTTAAGAAGGCAATAGATACTGCTCTAATCCAATGAGCCTAGACCTCGAATAGATCCCTCTCTCCATTATCTCTGGTCATCTCCATCAAGAACAACATAATGGACCCCTTTGGGGGCTTCCATAGGATCTTTCCCACAATGTAGATCAACAATAGTAGAGAATGTTCCATCCTCTGAAGAGGGGTTGGATAACATACTCTATCTACCACCTGAAGATGATGGGTCCTAAAATTGGTGTGATTGGAATGTTCCTACTGATGACCACAGAATGCAAGTTCAGACCTACAGGGATGTAGAGGTTACATAGGCTCCTATGGTGAATATGGGCCCCAGATCAAACTGATGGGGTTTAAAGTCAACAATATTTATACACTTTTCCCATATTTGGGAGCTCCTCTCTTTCTTTTCTTTTCTTTTCTTTATTTTTTTCTTTTTTTTGCCTCCAGGGTTGTTGCTGGGGCTTGGTGCTAGCACTATGAATGCACTGCTCCTGGAGGCCCTTGTTTCCCCCATTTTATTGGATACGATAGAAGAAACAAAGAGAGAGAGGGGAGAGAGACACGTGCAGACCTGCTTCACCGCTTGTGAAGCATCCTCCTTGCAGATGTGGAGCCAGGGGTTCGAACCCGGATCCTTGCATGGTTCCTTGCTCTTAATACTATGTGCGCTTAACCCAGTGCACCACTTGCCTGGGCCCCTGAGATGAGAATGTCTTCTAAGTGAAGAGGATATCTACGAACATTTGAGAATTGCAGATCTGTGCTCAAGTTTAACATGTTCTCAGAATATATCCTCAATGACCCATAGTTGCAAAGCTATTGATCTGATTATTGAACTCATCAATACATTCCCATCATAAATATATTTTGAGAGAATAATTGGAGACCAGTGGTGGAGAAAACCCAGGTTTTCCTCACAAGTGCAGGAATAATCCTTCCACAAAACAGAAGATGTTAACTTTCAGACTTTTTGAAAGACATCTTTGTATCACAGCATGGTCTGATATATATAAACGCACATCCCTGCAACAAAATAGCAGCAAGCAATAAGTATCCTTGAAACATATACTATGCCCTCAGGTGTTTTCTATTCTCTCTCTATCAGATCCAATTCATTAAAAAAAAAAAGATCTTACATTCCACTAGTTCATTACAACTGATAGTTTGAAAACCGAACTCACCAGTGCAAATTCCTTATTGAGAATCATCTGCTCCACCAAAGACGACTCGTTGTGGAAGAGGTGGGGCTGCATGTGGCTCCACATGTGAGGGAACCACCAGAACTCCTCCACAGACCTCAGCAGAAGGTCATCGCCTTCATCTTCTTCCTCAGTTCCTACAAAGTACGAAAGTTCAAAATGACTGACGTGAAAAAAAGTTCATATTACTTTAGAGGCTATGTTTGCCAGTTTTTTTCCTTCCTTCCTTATTACTGATTCATGACTACCGTGTCTTGTTTTGAACCCCGACATGATTCTAGTCTAATTCATATATAAAAGGTAAAGGGGTAGAGGGTTAGGATGGTATTGGGGGTGAGAGGAAGGCAGTTTTCTGGGTTACAGATGATTGAGTTAGAAGTTGCTGAGGGTGGTAAGTTTATAACTGACATTGTTTAGAATTCCCAGTCTATGATGTTTAATAAAAGACAGATCTAATTTTAGACATTTTGTTTTTCATTTTAAAATCATTAAGCACGAATTTGCTTTCTTTTTATATGCATGGAGGAAACCTGATGAGAGATATTGATCTTTTACTATTTATTTATTTAGAGAGAGAGAGGGGGGAGATAGATAGAAAGAGTGAGAGGGAGACAGAGAGAGAGAGAGAGAGAGACAGAGAGGAAGAGAAATATATCAAAGCAATAAAACCTTTTTCAGTGTGCCACGGTGGGAACCAGGCTCAAATCTGGGTTATGTGTATGACAAAACAGTACACTATCCAAGTGAGCTATTATAATGGTCCTCTTCTTTTTACTTTTATAACTGCTTACATAAATCTAAAAGTGAGCTTACAGTTTATCTTATAGAGTTCTTTTTTTCTGATTATAAAATAATATATGCAAATTAAAGAAACACGGGAGTACCCATGAATGATATGCATAGTTTTGAAAAAAAGATATTATTTTTTCAGGGCAATTGCTTGCTATCTTTTGTTGATTGTTATTTATTTTGTATTTTAAAAGTTGAGTTACTACTGTAGAGATATATTTGTGTTCTTACAGATTTTATATCATCAGTGGGGATTGACTGATCTGAACTTCAGCTTTTTTGTTGTTTGTTTTGTTTTTTTAGATTGAGATAGAGGAGACAAAGGGACAAAGGGAGAGAGGAAATTATATGACAGCACTGAAGCTTCCTCCAGGGCAGTACTCTTACTGTTTTTTTTTTCCCTGTCACCAGGGATATTGTTGGTGCTCAGAGCCTGCAAGATTAATTTACTGCTCCCAGTGGCCATTCACCACCCCCCAACTTTCCTTTCTTCTTCTTTTTTTACTATTTATTTATTCCCTTTTGTTGCCCTGGTTGTTTTGTTGTTTTTTTAGTTATTGTTGTTATTGATGTCATCGTCATTGGATAGGACAGAGAGAAATGGAGAGAGGAGGGGAAGACAGAGAGGGGGAGAGAATGATAGACACCTGCAGACCTGCTTCACCGCCTGTGAAGTGACTCCCCTGTAGGTGGGGAGCTGGGGGCTCCAACTGGAATCCTTAAGCTGGTGCTTGTGCTTTGCGCCATGTGTGTTTGCGGCCCGACTCACCCAACTTTTTAAAATTTTTATTTATTTATTATTTATTTTTAATAAATATTTTTTAAAATATTTATTTTTATTTATTTATTCCCTTTTGTTGTCCTTGTTGTTTTATTGTTGTAGTTATTATTGTTGTCATTGTTGTTGGACAGGACAGAGAGAAATGGAGAGGGGAGGGGGAAGACAGAGAGAGGGAGAGAAAGACAGACACCTGCAGACCTGTTTCACCGCTTGTGAAGCGACACCCCTGCAGGTGGGGAGCCAGGGCTTGAACCAGGATCCTTTTGCGGGTCCTTGTCCTTAGTGCCACCTGTGCTTAGCCCACTGTGCTACAGCCCGACTCCCCCAACTTTTATTTTTATAGAGACAGAAGTTGAGAAGGAATGGGGAGACAGAGAGAGACCTAGAAACAGAGTTAGTTACCTGCAGCACAGCCTCACTGCTCCTGAGGTTTGCTCCCTGCAGATCAGTACTGGGGGTTTGAACCTGGGTCTTTGGGGATGGTAATGTGTTTATTCTAAGTGCTGTACCACTGCCTGGCCCCTGTGTGGCTTTGCAATTTAAAATTAACACAATGGGGGCAGGGGGAGATAGCATAATGAATAGGGAAACTTTCATGCTTGAGGCTCCAAAGTCTTAGGTTCAACTCCAAGGACCACAATAAACTAGAACTCAGCAGTGGTCTGTTATACTTTTCCCATATTTGGGAGCTACTCTATGCCCTGATCCAGCTTTCTGGTCCTATTCTCAACTCTGACATAATCCTCCCAGATAATACTTTTAGCGCACCTGCACGTTAGCTGTCCAGCTCAGGCAAGAGTTAGTGAACTCACAGGCCTCTTGGAATATAGCTAAAATAGACTTTATAGATTCTTCCAAGATGAAGACCACAAATATCATTTGCTCTGTTCTTACCTTTAGTTTCTTGATTATTAAACAATTTGTTCGGCTTTATATTTTAATACTTTTTAGCCACCAAGTTGCAGAAGCTTCCATGACACCAAAATGACTTCCCTGGGCTATGACCTCACCAATGTGTCCTAGAACCCCACCTCTCCAGAGCCCTACCCGACTAGGGAAAGGTAGAAACTGGCTGGGGCTTATAGATCAATCTGCCAACACCCATGTCCAGCAGAGAAGCAATTACAGTAGCCAGAACTCCCATCTCCAGTACCCTATATTCCCATACTCTCAGAGGGATAAAGAATAGGGAAGCTTTCAATGGAGGGGAGGGGATGCAGAACTCTGGTGCTGGGAATTGTGTAGAGTTGTAACCCCTCTTATCCCACAGTCTTGTTGATCATTATTAAGTTGCTGATAAAATCAAAATATAATAATCATAAAATAAAATCAATATAATGAACAGACATTATCTTCTTCTTTGGCCATTGCAAAGGACTTACTACTTCATGTCTGTCTGCCTATCTTACGTTTGATATATGAACTGATTACATTTTTTTTTTGTTTTCCTCCAGGGTTATTGCTGGGCTCGGTGCCTGCACCATGAATCCACCGCTCCTGGAGGCCATTTTTCCCCCTTTTTGTTGCCCTAGTTGTTGCAGCCTCATTGCGGTCATTATTGCCATTGTTGATGTTGCTTTGTTGTTGGATAGGACAGAGAGAAATGGAGAGAGGAGGGGAAGACAGACAGGGGGAGAGAAAGACAGACACCTGTAGACCTGCTTCACCGCCCGTGAAGCGACTCCCCTGCAGGTGGGGAGCTGGGGGCTCAAACCTTGATCCTTACGCTGGTCCCTGCGCTTTGCGCCACGGGTGCGCTTAACCCACTGCACCACCACCTGACTCCTGAACTGATTACATTTTTAAAAGGTTTTATTTATTTATTAAGGAAAGAGTAAGAGAACCAGACATCGCTCTGGTACACATGCAACTGGAGATCAAATTTGGGACATCATGATTGAGGGTCTAATACTTTATCCACCCTACTACCTTCAAGATCTTATGTGTGTGTGTGTGTGTGTGTGTGTGTGTGTGTGCACTGTGTACATGTACGTGTGTGTAGCATATATATAATATATAATCTACATAAATCATATATGTATATATATATATATATAGAGAGAGAGAGAGAGAAAGAGACAGAAAGAGAGAGAGATGAACAGAAACAGAGACAGAGGCAAAGACAGATGGGAGTAGGGCATGGGGAGGTAGGGGGAGGCACCTTGGCACTGAAGTTTTCTTCAGTGTAGTGGAAGGCTTAGCTCAGACTTGGGTAGCTTGCATGACCAAGCAAGAACACTAGCTAGGTAAGGGCATATTTCTAGTTTTACATTTTTTCTTATTAATACAATAGATATTTGGTTTGGATTTTTTCTATGATATAAATTTATTAAAATTTGTCCACTTTAATTTTATGACAAGACTTCACTCAAATAGTACATGGTTCGTCTATGATTGAGAAAAATACATACTCTATGATTATTCATTTCTGGACTTTATATATATATCTACTAAATTGGCCTTGTTGAAATTTTAAAATCTTCCATACTTTCATTTTTAATGCCTTACATAATAATCATAAGGATATTAAAATGTGATGACTTTGACTTTCTTTTTGTATTTCTCCAATTTTTTAAATTTGTATATTTAAAATCCATTATTAGTACATAAATGTCTGGAATTATGATATATTCATAGTAAGTATATACCAATACTTATTAGGTGATTTTTAAAAATTTTTATTTATTTTCTTTTTATTGTTGTTATTGATGTCATTGTTGTTGGTAGGACAGAGAGAAATGGAGAGAGGAGGGGAAGGCAGAGAGGGGGAGAGAAAGATAGACACCTGGAGACCTGCTTCACTGCCTGTGAAGTGACTTCCCTGTAGGTGGGGAGCCGTGGGCTGGAACTGGGATCTTTCAGCAGGTCCTTGGGCTTTGCGCCACATGCACTTAACCCCCTGCGCTACTGCCCGACTCCCATTAGGTGATCTTTTATCAGGTCATTTTATCCTGGGTAAAACGTTGACTTCCTATTTTGATATTTTTATCTAAATATGACAGACATATCACTATATTATCTGTCCTATAACTGTCAATCTTTTTAAAATTTTTATTTATACAATGGAAATATTGACAAGACCACAGGATGAGAGGGGTACAGTTCCATACAATTCCTACCATCAGAACTACCTACCCCATCCTCTCCCTCTATAGTTTTCCTATTCTTTATCCCTCTAGGAGTATGGACCCAGGGTCATTATGGGGGTGCTGAAGGTGGAAGGACTGGCTTCTGTAATTGCTTCTCCCCTGACAACCAGGGACTCATGGCTGAGCTGGGAACACAGTTCAATCTTTATTGATGAGCAGGGATTCAGTTCAACAATCTAATCTCTATTCATTAGAAAATCCTGTCCTTTATATCTCCTGAGGCGGAAGTGTCATGAAGAGGAAGTATGTAAGATAGGGGGTGGGGAGAAGGAAAAAGCACACAAACCAGTGGGGATTAAACAGTGGAAAACAGGGTGTGATTACTAACAAGAAGGCAGGACCATTGAAAAACTGGGAAAATATATAAAAGTAGAGATAGTTATAGAAATAATCATCAGAGGGAGCCGGGCTGTAGCGCAAAGCCACCTGTAGCAGGTGGCGCAAAGCACAAGGACCGGTGTAAGGATCCCGGTTCAAGCCCTGGCTCCTCACCTGCAGGGGAATCGCTTCACAGGCGGTGAAGCAGGTCTGCAGGTGTCTATCTTACTCTCCTCCTCTCTGTCTTCCCCTCCTCTCTCCATTTCTCTCTGCCCTATCCAACAACGACAGCAACAATAATAACTACAACAATAAAACAACAAGGGCAACAAAAGGGAATAAATAAATAAAATAAATATTTAAAAAAAAAAGAAATAATCATCAATCCATATCTGTGCAGTTTCCAATGGAGGGGGTGGGGCTACAGAACTCTGGTGGTGAGAATCATGGAATTATACCCCTGTTATTTCATAATTTTGTAAATCAATATTAAATCACTAATAAAAATAAAAAGCATATATATTATTTCTTAATACTAATATAATATCAGGGTCTCTTTCTCTGCCACTTAGTTGATCATATGATCTGGGACAAGTTAATTTCTCTGGGTATTAGTTTCCAGGTTTAAAACGGGGTGAATGTTCAATGAAATGAATCTAATTACAAAAAGAGTAAGGCAAGTATAAACCTATGGGACTACATCAAATTAAAAAGCTTCTGTACAGGAAAAGAAACCAGTACCCAAACAAAAAGACCCCTCACAGACTGGAGAAGATCTTTACATGCCATATATCAGACAATAGGCTAATAACCAATATATATAATAGTTTGCCAAACTCAACAACAAGAAAACAAGTAACCCCATCCAAAAATGGGGAGAGGACATGGACAGAATATTCACCATAGAAGAGATCCAAAAGGCCGAGAAACACATGAAAAAATGCTCCAAGTCTTTGATTGTCAGAGAAATGCAAATAAAGACAAGAATAAAATACCACTTCACTCCTGTGAGAATGTCATATATCAGAAAAGGTAGCAGCAACAAATGCTGGAGAGGTTGTGGGGGTCAAAGAAACCCTCCTACACTGCTGGTGGGAATGTCAATTGGCCCAACCTCTGTGGAGAACAGTCTGGAGAACTTTCGTAAGGCTAGAAACGGACCTACCCTGTGATCCTGCAGTTCCTCCCCTGGGGATGTATCCTAAGGAACCCAACACACACACAAAAGTGTGTATACCTATGTTCTTAGCAGCACAATTTGTAATGGCCAAAACCTGGAAGCAACTCAGGTGTCCAACAACAGATGAGTGGCTGAGCAAGTTATGGTATATATACACAATGGAATACTACTCAGCTATTAAAAACAGTGACTTCACTGTTTCAGCCCATCTTGGATGAAGCTTGAAGAAATAATGTTAAGTGAAATAAGTCAGAAACAGAAGGATGAATATGGGATGATCTCACTCAGGCAGAAGTTGAAAAACAAGATCAGAAAAGAAAACACAAGTAGAATCTGAACTGGAGTTGGCGTATTGCACCAAAGTAAAAGACTCTGGGGTGGGTGGGTGGGGGGAGAGTACAGATCCAAAAGGATGACAGAGGACCTAGTGGGGGTTGTATTGTTATGTGGAAAACTGGAAAATGTTATGTACAAACTATTGTATTTACTATTGAATGTAAAACTTTAATCCCCCAGTAAAGAAATAAAAAAATAGGTTGAATGAATGTACATGCTTATGGCATAAGGTCTTCCCAAAGAGTAAAGAAAGTCAGTTTATTAAAACATTTCAAAACTTTTTTTTTAAATAAAAACTTATTATTGAATAGAAACAGAGAAATTGAGAGGGGGAGGGAGAAGTAGAGAGGGAAAGATAGAGAAACACCTGCAGCCCAGTTTCACCACTCATGAAGCTGTCCCCCTGAAGGTGGGGCCCAGGAGCACCTCGCCACATGAGAGGACTTTAGGTTCCGAATCTCTCCCTCTGTGTCTGTGTGTCTGTCTGAAGAACTCAGCCTCTATTGGTGAAGCCTCAGCTGTGGTGAATAGTAACAATAATATTATCTACTGTTTTATATCTGCAGTGTTCTATATTTGTATTTTGTCACACATGCTTAAAAATGTGTCTTGCCCCATATTATAACTTTTCTTTTTTTAATAAATATTTTATTTGTTTATTATTGGATAGAGACAGAGAGAAATTGAAAGGGGAGGGGAAGATTCCTGCAGCTCTGCTTCACCACTAGTGAAGCTTTCCCCCTGCAGGTAGGGACCAGGGGCTTGAACCTGGGACCTTGTCTGCTATAATGTGAACACTTAACCAGATGTGCCACTGCCTGGCCCCCATATTATCACTTTTATTAAAGTCAAGGATTGGATCCCTTAAACTTACAGTATATGTTGCCACTTTCTCAAGACAGTGAATAATTACTCAATGCCGCCTGTATTAATATAAAGTCGATGAACTTGAGAGACTTTGTATGTCTGTGGATGCACTTACCCACTTTTCTGTTTATTTATATGTATGTGACTTATTACTGAGACACTATTCCTAATTCTTATTCTCCAGAAGGTGGGAAGAACACCAGTTTTAATCAGGGCTTTAGCACCATCACAACTATAATAACAGCAATTATGCTAAACGTGAAGAAAGAAGTTTTGAAAGTGATAACATTTAATGAATAAGAGGAGAATATGGATTTCTTTTAGAGACAGAGTTGCTGAATGGCAGGAGGAGACTACAATACTGAAACTATCTTTGATGGACATATATATATATATATATATATATATATATATATATATATATATAGGGGGGAGAGAGAGAGGGAGACAGAGAAAGAAAAAGAGATAGTATGTGTGAGGGTGGGCTCAAGCCTAGGCCAGGCACATGGACGAGCAGTGCTTTATCTAAGTTTCCACAGTCCAAGCATATAAGAATCTTAGTGCCTATTAACTTAAGCCAAAGTTATGTGTACTATAGGCTTACAACGTATTGACTTGCTAAATCAAATACCGAGATACAAACAGAACAAAGTTTACCATTTGCACAGATACATCTTAAACATAAATGCTTATGCTTACAAGTGTTACCATGGACCTGATGTTAGCAGACTAGATCCTATATTTGAAAGCTACTTGATGGCACATGTCATGAATGAACAGACCGTTCTCCTATCTTTCTGTTGTGCTTTGAACATAGTATGTTTGAGACATATTCCCATTGACTTTAAACTCCCATGAATGTTACCATTAAGTGGCAGGAAGCACATACTATGTACTTGACCAGAAAAAAGGTCAATTACCTGATTTAAAAAATATGCAGAATACTGATATAACAGTTGCATGACTGACCATAAATCTTAGTTCTTTTGTACTAGAAGTTGTGTTAATTTATAAATACTCCCCAAGAGGTACACAGAATGGTAGTTAAAACTTCTTTTGTCCTCTCACTTTACAGATTAATTTTATTCACGTTTAAATGGTATATCCTTTTACATGTCTTGACTGCCAAGTAATAAAAGTGTTTTTAAATGTAGAAGTAAATTATTTAAATTTATTTCTTTGTCACTTATGAACATCTACATTGTGAGATAGTAATGTGCTTCTAAAAGTTCTTTATGTCTTCTACAAGACATAGTAATAGCATTAACAAGATATATATATATATATATAATATTTTAGAATCTACATTGTAGATATTTTTTATGAACTTCTCTAAAAAATTTCTCATATGTAATTTATAAATGGAAAGAAGATGTCTTAATTTTTTTTGTACAGGGACTATGGAACATTCCAGATAGGTGGATATAAAACTAACTTTTAATATTATCCCCTTTATTTTGGATCATGCTTGATTTTTAAGCAAATCCATTAAATTAACAGTGATGACACCATACACACAGCCCTTGTCTTATGTTAGACAGTGTATAGACAAAAGAAGCAGTAATAATATTATCATTTTTATTTGGGGGTTGCAGGAATGAAACACAGAGAGGTTGAGTAATCTTTCTGTTTTCACAGATAAGTGAAATGTAGGAGTCTAGATATGAACAAAAGGAGTCTGCTTCTAATAACTCCTCTTTAAGCCTGTTCTTTATGTAGAAAAGCAAAAACAAGTGAACAAAAGACAAAGAAGAGTGATGATAGCACCTTGTTCAAACTTTTATGTTTGAAATCCATAAATAGGTAGACAGAGCTCCTTCTTGTAAAATAAATGGTTATGGAAAAAACAAATTAATTCATTTTTACAAATATCATCCATGAAATCACTGTCTGAATCATATTCAGCTTATTAATTAGAAAGGATCGCAATATGCAGCATGGGAAATCATGTCCAACAAAAATCGCACTTGTAGATGGAGAGGCTTCTTTATCCCTAAGAGACATCTCAATGCTGTAATGTCTCAGATTTTCAATTTAGCTTTTATTGTGCAATTCCAATCAAGTTTCAAATAGCCTGCTTTTTTGCCTGAACAAATATGTTTTACTCCAAAATCCATGCTTTCATTTCTTTATTTCCTTTTAATCAACAGCATGTCCTTTCTCTTCCAATTTGGCCCATGTAACTGATTCTCATGGAAGGCTTAGTGTTATGTTCTTTTTGGGTGAGATGGTGTTTAACATGTGGAGAGGGAGAGGGAGAGAGAGAGAGGAGGAATTGAACCACAAAGAATAACTGGAAAATACAAATAAGCAAGGCAGTCTAAGAGATGCAGAATCTATCATTATTACATTGAAAGTATGTGATTAAATGTTTTCAAAACAACGAGTCTTGTCAATCAGCATCCTCATGCTTTCAGAAATCAGATC